>NW_022590447.1:0-14009 GCF_004348235.1 Phoca vitulina | reverse complement strand
TCTCCAGGTGCTGAGGAGTTCTCTTCAAAATGCTTTTTTGGGGGGGGGTGCCTGGGCGGCTCAGTCGGTTAAGTGTCTTTTTTTTTTTTTTGAGATCTTATTTATTTATTTGAGAAAGGGGGTGGAGAGAGCGCAAGCAGGGGTAGCAGCTTAACCCTGCCGAGCAGGGAGCCCGATGCAGGGCTTGATCCCAGCACCCTGGGATCATGACCTGAGCTGAAGGCAGATGCTTCACCGACTGAGCCACCCAGACGCCCCAAGCATCCGACTCTTGATTTCAGCTCAGGTCATGATCTCAGGGTCATAAGATCGAGCCCCGTGATGGGGTCAGCGCTCAGTGCAGAGTCTGCTTCTCTCTCTCTCCCCCTGCCCCTCACCCCTCTCTCTCTAAAAATAAATAGATTAAATAAAATGCCTTTTAGACTCCTTGTCCTTTGTTCTTCTTTTTCTCAGGATAGTCTCCCCATGGACGATGCTTTTCCGTGCATCCAATTCTAAAAGCCTCCTGTATTCCTTATCCATTGCTGGGTGACCCTAAGGTAGAGACACTTAAAACCTTGCATGGTTCTACGGTCCGGAATTCAGGAGCAGCTCGGTGATGCGGTTTTGACTCAGGGTCACTCTGACCTTGTGTCAAAATGTCAGCCAGGCTTGCGGTCCTCTGAAGACTTAACTGGGGCCCCTCCCCTCCACTCCACTCCCCTTCCCCTCCTTCTCCAGCCCCACCAGAAACCCCGGCTGGTCTTGCAGGAGCTTCTCCCGGGTCCCAGTCTTGGAGGTCCTGAGCTCCCAAGGGGAGGTCTGGGACAGAGGCGGACTCGGCCCTGGGTGCAGGGAGCTCGGACATGGGTGGGGGTGGGGTCTGCGGGGAGTCCCAGCATCCAGGGGGCCCAGTGACCTGTCAGACCCAGAGGGCCTCTGTCGGGTGGGGGTGGGGTGTGTGTGGAAGTCCTGGCAGAGCGAACAACATTCACAAAAGCTCAGAGGCAGGCAAGAGCAGATGCATTCTGGGACTGAAAGAAGAATGGGGTGGGGGTGAGGGGCGGGAGGGAAGCAACCAGCTGAACACCCCCAGGACTAGCCAGGGGCCCCAGTGGGGCGGTTGGGTGGGGCTCTGCAGAGTGTTTATCGTGAAAAGGAGGGAGATAAAGCCTTTGACCCAGAATGTCACCTGCAGGATCCTGTCCTGAAGTTAATATTTAAGGAACGGGTACGGATCCAGCCAGAAGGTCACTCACCCAGCCTCGCTCAGGAAGGAGAAAGCTCATCCTAAATACCCATCAAGAGGCAACTGGTTACATAAATTAGGGTCCACCAACAGAACATGGTGCAGCCCATAAAATGGCACTGCGGCCCTGGGCGCTCAGATCAACTGCGGCCCCTTCTAAAGGAGAAACCCGTTCTCTGGGACCCTTCGGGTCTGCTCCAGGACCCCCCCCCAGTCCCCCGGGGCCACAGCCCAGCACGATACCCCTCAAGAAGTCCAAGATGCTGGGGAAAAACTAGTCTAAGGCCAGACGGAAGCTTATTTTTATTACGATGGTTGGACGATTTCTTTTATGTATCATCAAGGTTAAAACACCTTTAAAACTTCACTCAGACCAGCAGGCCCCCAAGAATGGGGCTGCGGACTCTGATTCTATTGAGGGGGCAGGTGCATACCGCTGGGCGATGCTGGGCCACACAGAAGCAGGGCAGCCTTGCGGCTCAGACCTCAGGCACTTATTTCTCGGGGTTCTGGAGGCAGGATGTGGGGTCAGGGTGGCTCCCGGGGAGAACTCTCCTGGCCTGCAGCTGGCCGCCTTCTCGTTGTGCCCTCGCACGTGGGGACAGGTGGGGAGACAGACAGAGACAGAGGGAGGGGGAGAACTCTGGTCTCTGCTCACAAGGGCACTAACCCCATACCCCCAAGTACCCCCTCCTAACAGCATCACGTGGGGGCGGTGAGAGCTTCAACATGTGGATTTGGGTCTGGACAGGATGCAGCCCACAGTAACAAAAACAACGAACAGCTACAATGAGTTAAAAATGATGACAGGGTTTACACAGGGAGGAGGGTTTACACACACACGCCCCTAAAAAAATCCCATGGAATCACATGGAAGTTTGCCAAACTATCCCCATGTGACACCAAAGTCATCACTGTGGAAATAGTCAGTCATGCTTATTCCCGGCCAATCTGTCTCAGTCACACGGTTTTCTGCCCTGTCACCAGTCACCGAACGCCCTCTCTGCCCCCATGAGGTCCGGAAGCCACACCCGCCGCGGGACAGAGCTGGACCCGAGCCCCGCCCTGCCCTGCCCGCCACGCACTGAGCTGCGAGACCCTCAGCTGAGCCGGGGGCTGGCCCTTCCTCCCTCCCTCGTGCCCCCTTCTGAAGTAGACAAGCGAGGTTTGACCATTTAAAAATACTGAAATACAGGTATATATTATTACAAACTGGACAGGAGCCCTCTGCTTCCCCCAAAGTAGCCACTGCTAACCAGCCTCTTCCGAAACAGAACAGAGACACGTGTATGTCTATTCCAGGGCGTGCACGCTCACACGCACACACACACTAACAACACACACGTTCGTAACAAAAACCATCTCATTCTACACACACTGCTTTGTAATTTGCTTTTGTCATTGTGGTGGGTTGAATGATGCCCCCACATGGAATTGTGTCCACCTGGAACCTATGAGTGTGGCCTTACTTGTGACCTTTGCAGAGAGGACCAAGGATCTCGAGGTGACGTCACCCTGGGTTGCCTGGATGGGCCTGACATCCCAGCCGGTGCCCTTATGAGAGGAGAGGACACAGTGAGGAGCAGGCTGGGACCGCTGTCGGGAGGGCCCCATAACTCCTGCCCTGGCCGTCCCCGAGCAGACAGAGATGGCCCCAAGCCTGGGGAGGTGGCCCTGAGCTCTTGACAGTATCCAGCCCGTCCTCCCCCCCGACTCCTGCACACCATCCCCTGACCTGAAGGGCTGGCCCTGGGGCCCCGAGAGCTTCCAAGCTTCCTCTCCTCTCCAGAAGCCCCCATACTGAAATAGTGGCTCTTCTTCCCTGCATGCCTGGAGTGCCCAGCCTGCCAGGGAGGTGGTCCTGGGCCCCCAGCAGCCCTCAGAAAAACCCCTTTGCTCCAGTCTCCATTTCCCAGCCAGAGTGAGCCCGCGGAGCCACTGGCCATTGGTCTGTGCAGCTGTCCATGGGATCCTGGGCCCTCTGGGCTGAAGTTCTGGGTCCAGACTCCCCACTGAGGCCCCTCAGGACCCTGCTGCCTAGCTCAGACCTCCCACTGCACACCCTGCTAGAATGCATACAGTTCCTATCTGGTCCAGTCTGCTGCCTCTGGGCCTCTGCGCACTCTGTTCCTTGTCCTGGAACCCAGCTCCTCCCTGGCCGCACCCCCACCCCCGTCCCTCATCCTCTAGGTCTTCATGCAGACATCACCTTCCCCAGGCCTGATGGCATCCCCACCATGTGCTGGGCTCCCCATTCTCCACCCCTCCCAGAACACCTGTCTGAAGGGGACGACGTGACCCCTGACCTCAGTCCAAGGTGGGCAGTGGGATGGGCTACATCTGGAAGGGCGATGTGTCCAGGGGCCTAAGTCATTTCTCCATTTTTCCTGTGACTTGTGCCCAAGACCACAGGGTCCCAGCATCCTGGAGTTTTAGTGGGACGCGTGGCTCTCCAGAGGAAGACTACATTTCCAGACTTTTCTGCAGCAAGGGTGGTCATGTGACTAGGCTTGCAGGGACTGGGACAGAAGGGGTACGTATTTCCAGGTCCTTAAAGGGAGAGGCAGGCTTTTCACTTTTTTGCTCTTCCTCCTTGCTAGAGTGTGGGGGTGACGGCTGGAGCATGGAGGTGACGGCTGGAGCGTGGAGGTGATGCTGGAGCATGAAGGTGACGGCTGGAGCGTGGAGGTGACAGCTGGAGCGTGGAGGTGACTCTGGAGCGTGGAGGTGACGCTGGAGCGTGGAGGTGACGGCTGGAGCTGGAGGTGACGCTGGAGCGTGGAGGTGACGGCTGGAGCGTGGAGGTGACGGCTGGAGCGTGGAGGTGACGGCTGGAGCGTGGAGGTGATGCTGGAGCGTGGAGGTGACGCTGGAACAGGGAGCAGCCATTTTCAACTCCAAGACAGAAACCATGTCTTGAGGACACCAGCACAAAAAGGGCAGAAGGAGTTTAAGTTCCTGGACAGCGTGGGCTCCCCGCTCTCGCGTGCGTACATTATAGCGCTACATGAAAGATAAATACACAGGGGCGCCTGGGTGGCTCAGTTGGTTAAGCGACTGCCTTCGGCTCAGGTCATGATCCTGGAGTCCCGGGATCGAGTCCCACATCGGGCTCCCTGCTCGGCAGGGAGTCTGCTTCTCCCTCTGACCCTCCTCCCTCTCATGCTCTCTGTCTCTCATTCTCTCTCTCGCAAATAAATAAAATCTTAAAAAAAAAAAAAAAAAAAAAAAAAGAAAGATAAATACACTTTTCTCCTGACTAAGCCACTTTTATTTTGGGGTTCCTCTATTTTCATTACCTCTTGGGCTGTTTGGTCTGTGTACTGAGTTGGAGGGTGTCCCCGCCCTCCCAGATTTATATCCACCTGGAAGCTCAGAGCGTGGCCTCTTTGGAAATAGGCTCT
The DNA here is from genome assembly GCF_004348235.1 of Phoca vitulina. Lineage (NCBI taxonomy): Eukaryota > Metazoa > Chordata > Mammalia > Carnivora > Phocidae > Phoca > Phoca vitulina. The sequence goes on along the minus strand of NW_022590447.1, from coordinate 9,377 downwards.
TTGAAGGTGTGGACACGAAGACAGAGGGGGAACGCACAGGGGGACAGCCAGCCTATGACAGTGTAAGCAGAGACTGTGGGGATGCAGCCACGAGCCAAGGAACAGCAAGGATGGCCCGCAACACCGTAGCTGGGAGAGGCAGGGACTGTCCCCTGGAGGCTGTGGAGGGACTCCTTGCCTGCAGATGCTGCTCTCCGGCCTGTGAGAATCAGTTCCTTTTGTCTTCAGCCGTTCAGTCTGCGGTGTTCGGTCACAGCAGCCCTAGGAAACCATCCAGTTTGCCACTCGCAAAATCGCAGATTAGAGACTCCCCTTTCCGGTGCCGTGCGCTGTGGGAGTGACAGCCACTGGCCGTCTCTGGGTCGCTCGTGGGCGCCTGCTCTCTAACCACCCGAGCGGCCGCACCGCCCAGTCGGCCACTGTCGCCCCCGGGGTCGCTCATGGCCCCATGCCCGGCGACACCCCGGACTTTGTACTCGGATGCAGAGGTGGTCACTGCACACCAGATGGGACTCCTGCCCAGGGTGGGGTCACCTGTCTCACAGTCCCCAGGCAGTGAGCCCCAGCTCCGGGCAAACTGACTCCGTCAGACTTGGACCCGGCTCCGGGCTGTGGGCAACGCCTCCTTCCTCGTCCCTGGGCTTTTCCAAGCCGAGCGCTGGCTGGCCACACCCTCACGGCCACTGTGTTTCTGGTCCCTCCTATAATCTGACAGCCGTGCTCCTTGTATCACAAAGGACCCCCACTGTGGGCCGGTCCCCACGTCCTGCCACCCCGGAGCCTGCCGCTGCTGAGCCTCGGAACAGCCTTCTCCAAAGTTCACTGATGGAGATTTCTGGCTCCATCTCTGTGCCCTCTCCCTGGCCTGGGCACCGCGGCCACCCCCAGAGAGGTGCACGGCGGTTGAACCACCTCCTCGGTAATGACCAGGATGAAAGGGTGGGGGTGGGGCCGTCTAGATCCCTTCTGGATATTCGGGATTCTATCCTGACCCTCCTGAGCAGGAGGCTTCTTTCCTCTAAGGACATGCTCTGGGGCCTATGGGACCTAAACTTCATTCTGGTCCAACTACCTGGACTCTCTTGTGCTGCCGTCATGGCCCTAAGTTCAAGGGTAATGACCATCTGGTTGAGGACACTGGGTGCCTGAGGGTGAGCCACGTGGTCCAAAGTGTAGGGTGCAGTGGGTCTCGGTGAGTTTTATAAAGATGCTGGTGGGGGCGCCCGGGTGGCTCAGTCGTTAAGCGTCTGCCTTCGGTTCTGGTCATGATCCCAGGGTCCTGGGATCGAGCCCATCGGGCTCCCTGCTCAGCGGAGAGCCTGCTTCTCCCTCTCCCTCTGCCTGCCGCTCTGCCTACTTGTGCTCTCTGTCTGTCAAATAAATAAATAAAATCTTTAAAAAAAAAAAATGCTCGTGTCCTCTTTTGCACCTGACCTGTGTCAGCCGGGGTCCCGTCAGGTGACAGAAGCCACATGGCGAGGAACACAGGGAAAGTTTGCTACAGAGGCATGGTCTGAAGAGCAGACATGGGGACATCTGCTAGGGCTGAGCTGGAGCCCCCCAGCCCCAGGCTGAGACCCTGGCGGGAGGGCGCAGCTGCGGGTCCCTGGATGGCAGAGAAGTCACCGCGGTGCCTGCAGCATCGCTGGGAATCTGGCCTCGGAACTTGCTGAAAACCCGCCTCCAGGGTCCGGGCGGTGGGGGGAGTGGGAGGGAAGCTGCTCACAGGGCGGTGTCCCACACGGCACTCTGCCACAAAATCACACAGGAGTTCATCTTTCAACAAACTTGCTAGAACAGCTAGACACCCATGTGCAAAAAAGCCCAACAAAGGAACACCCCAAAACTCAAAACCAAAATCCGAAATACTACCTTGCCCTATATCCTGCACCATATACAAAAGTTAGCTTCAAACCGAATTATCGACCTACGTGCAAAACCCAATTCAGTAGCCCCCTCCCTTATCCACAGGGGATACGTTCCCAGACCCCCAGTGGCCACCTGAAACCACGGATAGTGCCGATCCCTCCACGGACTACGTTCTCTCCTACACGTACGTACCTGTGGTTGAGCTCAGCTTGTAAAGTAGGCACAGGAAGGGAGTAACAACATGGCTAATAAGAAAGCAGAACGACAGTAAGAGTACGCCGTGGGAAAGTTACGTGGCCGTGGTCTCGCTCTCTGAACGTCACGTGGCCCTGTGCTCACCCTTCCTGGATGCCGTTAGAGGATGAGATGCCCACGTGGCAGGAGGACGCAGATGAGGGGCGCAGGGGTGTGGTGCAGCGGGAGGCAGCTGCGGGCCTGAGCCTCCGTCCGAAGGAGGGTCATCTGCTTCTGGACCGTGGCCAGCGTGCGAACTGAGACGGCGGGTAAGGGGGGGACACTGCTGTACCAAAAACCCTAGAAAAAAACACAGAAGATGTTTGCGCTGCTCGGTTAGGCAGATTTCTTAGATACCATAGACAAGAAACGCACAAACTGTAAAAGGAAAAAATGGGTCACTTGGGCTTCATCAACGTTAGGAAAGACAAGCCACAGACTGGGAGAAAAACCCTTGCAGATCACCTGTTTGGTCTCTCGGCCTTTTGGCTAAGATCAAGTGTGATAAGGTAGTAGTACCCGGAAGTTAGGGGGAGCTCCCCAAACCCAGTAACAAGGAAACAAACACTACAGTCAAAAGAAAACAGGGGAAAAAAATTAAAGTACGTTTTGGCAAAGAAGATCTACAGGGGGTTCGACGTGGTCAGTCCACAGGGAAACGCAGACGACCACACGGAGGCCCCGCGGCCCACGCGCCTCCCACGGCGGGAGCCCCGCGCTCGTCCGCCCGACGGGAACACCCACCTGCACACAAAGCCCAGCGCCAAAGTTCAGGGCAGCTGCGCCCCTGGCCACCCCACGTCCGCCGGCGGACGCTGACCCAGCCCGGGCCGGCGCGCGGCTCCGCACGGACCAGGGCACTGGATTTCTGGCTTCTGCCGGTGACAGGCCAGACCCCAAGGCTGTCCCCGCTGCACCCGGTTTCTGGAACGCGGGGCGACGATCAGGGCTGGGGCTGCGGGGGCTCAAAGAGAGAGGGCCCGGAGGTGGCGGCGGACGCGGGCGCAACCGCACAGTGAGAAAGGTGAGTTCAGCGGCTTCCCTGGACAAAGGGAAGAAACCCGCACACGCTCACACTGCGTCCACCGCTCCTCCAGGCCCGGCGGGTGGCTGCGCGGGACCCCACTGCCGGCCTTGCCCCCCCGCGCCCCCCCGCGCCGACCCTCCCCCCCCATGGGGCTCTAAAGGCGGCCGGCTAGTCCCTCCGCCCGCGCGTCCGCGACGGCCCGCGGTGACAGCCCCGCCGCCCAAGCCCGGGGTGCGAGGGGCGGGGCCGCGGGCGCCCCCTCCCCCCCACGCCCCCCCGCCGCCCGCCCCCCCCGCCCCCCCCCCCCCCCTCCCCTCCCCCCCCCCCCCCCTCCCGCGTCCCTCTCCTCTCCTCCCTCGCCCCTGCCCCTCTCCCAGCTCCCCTCCTCTCTCCGGCGCCCCCGCCCCTCCCCTCTCCCGCGTCCCTCCCCTCCTCCTCTCTCTCGCGCCCCTCCTCTTCCTCCGCCCCTGCCCCTCTCCCGCGCCCGCGCCCGCGCCCGCGCCCCCGCCCGGGCCGGCCGGCAGAGTGCGCCCTCGCGTGGACGTGGACGTGGCCGTGGACGCGGGCGCGGGCACGGGCGCGCGGGGAGGCGGCGGCAGAGGGCGGCCGTTGCGGGCCGGCCCGCGGGGCTGAGGCCGAGCCGAGCCGGGCCCGCGCACGCCGGGGGCCCACCATGCGGCGGCTGCGGCGCCTGGCGCACCTGGTGCTCTTCTGCCCCTTCTCCAAGGGCCTGCAGGTAGGCGCCCGCCCGCCCGGCCTCGGTGCGGGCCGCGGCGGCCAGCCAGGGGGCCGGCTGCGGGACGCGGGGTTCCTGCGCGCCGCGCTGCGTGGCCCTGGGGCGGCTGCGGGGCTGGGAGGCGCTGGGGAGGGGGCGTTGATGGGGCGGGCAGAGGGGCGGCGGATGCTGCGGGGTGGCAGCCCCTGACCCCGGGGCTGAAGAAGCCCCTCCCCCATGGTCTGGACCCCCACCGCCCCACCCCTCCCGGAGGCCCAGAAAGCACGCCAGGTCCGTGCCTCTTTTAAGGTTTGTTTTTCTGTTATGGAAAACTTGGGACACATAGAAACGCTCTCAGAAGGACAGAACCTACCCCTGGGTCATCTCCCAGCCAGCCCGAGCTTAGGGGTGTGCCTGACCCCCACCATGACCTTGGACAGGTCACCGTCCCTGCCGGTGGCCCGCTGTCTACTGGGGAAGCCCAGGCTGCCTTGGGAACCCCGCTGAGTAGCCTGTCACTTCTGGTTTAGGTGGTCTGAGCCAGGCCGACCCCATGACCGAGATGGCCTCAGGTGCAGTCCTGTTCCAAGTAGCCCACACCTCCCTGGCCTCCCCAGGCTGTCCTGGGCCAGGGCAAGAGGGTTCCTGCCAGGGTGCCCTTGGCCCCGGGCCTGGCTGTCCTCAGCTCTCCCCACCGGGGCAGGGGGCGGGGGGGGGGGGGGTAAGCCTCAGAGCCAGGAAACATTTGGGTTTTGTGTCTGTGTGGGACACCCTTCCTGCCCACCTGGGGCCTCAGGGTGCATCCTGGTCTTGGCCCAGCTCTAGGCCAGGTGGGAGCTGAGGGGTCTGATGGCCCACCCCTAGCCCAGGAAGTGGGCTGTGCACTGCCCCCCTCCCCTGTCCCCTGAGGGAGGGACCTTGACCAGGTTGCTGCAGGGGAGGCCCAGAGCTTGACCTAGGACCCAGGACAGGCTGGTTCCCAGGGGTTTGAGCCAGCCCCGCCCACCTGCTATTGTCAGGTCACATTCAGAGCCTCAGTTTCCCTCCTGGGCTGGAGGTAGGTTTGGTGCCATCGTGCATGTGGGGTGCTGGTCCCTGGGTAACGTGGCTGTTACTGACCCCTGAGTCAGTGGCTCCACCAGGAACCAGGGCCAGGTGGGGTTGGGGAGCAGTTGCATAGGACCCACTGAAGAGTAAGACCTGCCCTGTCCTGGGGGCTCACTCACTGGTGGGAGGTAGGACCCATGGGGGTCCGGGACTGCTCCTAGAGGAGGTACCCATCTAAGATCAGGATGTCGGGTTAGTCAGAGCTGGCCAGGTGGGGACAGTCTCCTGGGAGAGCCTGGGGTTGGGGGGTGGGGTCTGGCTGGGGTGTGGCTCGTGTCCGTGGTGGGCCCTGCGGTCCCTCGGAGAGCCTGAGTCCACCCCGGGTTCAGCCCCAGGTCCAGCGCTGCTCCAGCCTGCCCTCCTCCTGGCTGCCAGCGCCCCCAAGGCCACACTCACCCCCACCTTACAGCATTGTTCTCTGCCAGCCGGAAGTCTTCTGACCTTGTCCTGCCAAAACAACCCCCCCCCCCCGCTGCCCAGCCCCCCCACCCACTGTTTCTCTGCTTTCCTGTTTTTCCTTTTGAACAAATCTGACGGAAGCAGATGTGGTGCAGGACAAGTGGGCCTGAGGCCCAGCCCTCTTGTTCTGCCCAGCGCACCCCAGTCCTTGCTGCTCTCAGGGGTCCTCCTGCTACAGCCCCTCCCAGGAGGGCCAGCTGTGTGAACTGGTGCCCAGGAAGCAGGAGGGGAGGCCCCTGCCTGTCCTGGAGGAGCCATAAAGACGACCACAGCAGAGGCCCCTACCCTGTCTTCACCGGAGAGCCAGCCCCAGCCTCTGGCTAAGCAGTGGGGCACGGAGCACCTCCTGGCCCTGGGTCCCAGCCCTTTTCTCTGGGGCCTGGCCCCCCCCGACTGGAACATTGGTAACCCCATCCCCTCAGCTGGCTGCTCCTGGACAGCAGTCCAGGCGGCCTGGGATTCGCCAGGGCAGGGGTAGCTGGATGGGAGGCCACGCCCTCGCCCACCTGCTGCAGGTGGGTCTGGGCCCCCCGCGCCTGTGATTCTGCACATCAGCTGGGGAACCCTGGCAGAGGGGCTGAGCCCCCAAGACGCTGTTCCCAGCACCCCCCACACATGGGGGGCAGCGCCTCTGGCCGTAGGGCCGCGAAATGTCTGTCTTATTTATTCTTTATCTGGGAACATACACGTGACTTAAAATTTCTCCTCTTACCCGCTTTTAAGCGCACAGCTCAGGGGTGTCCGTGCGTTCACACTGTTGTGCACCATCCCCTCTGTCCCCAGAACGTAGTCATCTTCCCAGACTGGACTCTGTCCCATTACACACTGACCGCCACCCCCGACCCCGTGTCTGTGGGTCCAGCTCCTCTGGGGCCTCCTGGGAGTGGATCCTTCGGGATTGGTCCCTCTGCGCTGGGCTGATCTCACTCGGCACCGTGTCCTCCATGTTCATCTGCATTGTGGCAGGAGCTGGGATTCCTTCCTCTTAGAGTGAATGATTTTCCACGACGTGGACAGACCCCGTTTTGCGTAGCTATTCACCTGTCGGTGCGCCCTTGGTTCTGGGGAGGATGCCGCCTGCTCGCGGTCTCCGAGGTGCTGTCTCTTCAAGGCTCCCAGGGCGCCTGGGCTGCTGAGGCCTGCCCTGTGCACTGCAGCCTCCATACCTATCTCCGGGCTGGGCCTGCTTCAGCTGGAACTGCCCACCAGTCAGAGGACAGCGGGCGGGGGGCAAGGGGGCGGCGGATTTTCCAGCCTGACCTTGTGCAGAGGTTAAAGGTCAGCAAGGCAGGAGGGAAATTTGTAAAATATCTTTATTCATCAAAATAGGTCAACATAGAGTCGTCTACCGTGTGTCTCCGTGCATTTTGAAATTTATTCTTGCCTGCTGGTGAGATGTAAAAGTCTGAGAGCACTGGGCACCTGCCCCCACCCCAGAGTGGGCCTGCCGAGGCCCAGGAACGCCCCCTCCGTGACGGGCAGCTTCGGAGGCTGGAGCAGGGCCGGGTGCTGGCCCCGGGCAGGGGTCCGCCGGGAAGGCTGGGGCTGGTGGAGGGGGCACACGCACCCCGAACGTGGCGCTTCCTCACAGGCCTCTCTCCCAGCAGGGCCGGCTCCCGGGCCTCAGGGTCAAGTACGTCTTCTTGGTCTGGCTGGGCGTCTCTGTGGGCAGCTGGATGGTGTACGTGCACTACTCGTCCCGCGCGGAGCTCTGCCGTGGGCACGTCTGCCAGGTGCTTATCGTAAGTGTCGCCTCGTGGGAGGGCTCCTCCCTGCCCGGTGCTGGCCCGTGCGCACGGGTCACATGCAGCTGGCCCTGGATCCTCAGAGGCGCCGGCGCGGTGGACTTTGAGATGGACCTGACTGCGCTGGGTGCGGCAGGGACGAATGGAGGGACGGGGCGGGGGGGCTGCTGCAGGTGCGTGGGAGAGCGGGGCTGGGGGCTGGGATGTTCGGAGGTGTTTGCAGGGAGGACTTTTAGCAGGGAGACTGGGGTGGACAGATACTGGTGGCCTTGAGCGCCCCCCCCGGGGCCAGGGCTTCACCAAAGGAGGCCATGGGTAGGGTCCTTGTGGGGAACAAGGGGCGGCGGGCCGTGCTAAGTGGCAGCCTGTGGCCTAGAAGGTCCTTGTGGGGGACAAGGGGCGGCGGGCCGTGCTAAGTGGCAGCCTGTGGCCTAGAGTGTGAGCTGTGCGTGCACACGTTTACACGTGTGGGCCACTCAGGAGTGGGCACGTGTCCGTGGGTGTGCACGCGAGGTGGCGGGCATCAGGAGCCTGCATGTGCCCACACACAGAATGGCACATGGGCCCACGGGTGCACACCTAGTGAACACCCCAGCACTCGGGCTGGAGGGACCGACCACACCAGCCCCAGGGGCCCTGGCAAGCCCCGGACTCTTCCGACCCTGCCCCGCACCCTGCCTGGCCTTCCCAGCGAGCTGCTGGCCGGGAGCTGCTCCTCCCCGCTGTAAGACGAAGGGGCCTCCTCTCCTGGGGGGCTGTGTGGGACCGACGCTGGCCCCGGGAGGGCGCAGGCACGCCTGCTCTGGCCAAGGTCCCACAGGCGCCAAATTTGGGCAAGTCCAGAGGTGGGAGAACCCCTGTGGCAGGATTTGCAAGAGGCCGGGTGGCGTCCAGTCCCCCCGACTGCTGCCTAAGTACCTCCCCAAAGGGTCAGGCCAGCACGGGGCACCGAGGACGCAGCGCCCACGCTTGGGGGAAAAGGCCTTCCTGCCTCCTGCCTGTCCTTGGTACACTTCGGAAAGGCTCACCGGTGGCCTCCAGGGGCAGGCCTGAGCTGGGCACCGGACACATGGCTCTGCCCTCACAGTCCAGGGGGTCGGGGGACACGCAAGGGCCGACGTGGGGCCTCTGGGTGGGCGGTGGGGAGAAGCCCTGCTGTTGGGACAGCTCAGGGTGAGGGTGGGGCTGGGGAGGGCCAGGATGGCGGGGGGCAGCCAGGATGGCGCGGCGGGTGACGGCCATGGGCCCTGAGCGGCAGGTGAGGGCTGGAGTGAGCTATGGGGTGGGAGGGACGCACCGCTGGAGTGAGGGCAGTGGGCGGGGCAGGGGGTTCTGGCCTAGGGGTGCAGGGACCGGCCGCCTGGAGGGTCAGCAGGGGTTTCTGAGCCCGAGGAAACTGTGTGCCCAGGGGTCTCCCTAGGGTGTCTCCCCTAGGCTGTGGGGATGCCCCCTCCTTTCCAGAGGAGACCTGCCTGCTTCGTGGGGTTCCACAGTGTGTCTAAGGGTGCGACCAGGGGTCACAGGTCAGGTTCTTACGGGCTCTGGGTGTTTGGCAGGTACTCGGTCCCCTGCAGGTGGGAAACAGGCTGGGAAGTAGGGCAACTTGCCCCAAGCCTGATGGGCCCCGAGACCATGGGGCACACTGCCCCTCTCAGCCTCTGGGGGAGCCCCTCCCCAGCCCAGGGGGGCAGCGTGGCCAGCAGGCTCGTTCCCTGGCACTGGTGGGGAGGGGTGGTGCCGGGCAGAAGCGTGTCCCTGGCCGGCCCCCTCGAAGGCCCTGTGGTTCTTGGGGGGGGGTTCCGGGGCTCAGAGCCGACCCTTTGCGGTGGAGGCACTCCCAACAAGGTGGTGGAATGGGTTTTCCTTACGCTTTCTTTACCATCGTGATGAGCGGCCACTGCTTCCCTGATGCCTCCTTCGCGGGGCCTCTGGTTCCGTCCCTGCCCTGCCCTCCGTCCTCCCCACACTTGGGTGGCGCCCTGCTCTACGCACTCCGCACACTCACTTCCCTCTCCTTCCTGCCAGCCTGGCTCCAGCAAGGGCCCAGGCTCCATGGCAACGGTGATGCACTTCCAGGGAGGCCCCCCAGCTCCAGAGCTCAGACGGCCGCCGCACCTCCCTGCCCGGGGAGAGGGCCTGACTCCATCACCTCTGGCTTCCCCACCTTCCTGCTTGGGTCAGCCCGGACCTGCAGGGCTCGGGGGGCTGCAGGGGAAGGGGC
>NW_022590446.1:8447-14013 GCF_004348235.1 Phoca vitulina | reverse complement strand
GGGCAGAATCGAGCAGATTTCTGCATTGCACAGCAAGCTGGTGTTACTACTCTCATGAAAACAGCTTTAATGCCAAAAGAAATCTCTTTCTCAGAGCAGCATAGATAGAGGGCTGATTACAGGAACCAGATGGAAGCAGGTTGGCCAGCTTGTGGTTGTTGAGCTCACCCAGGTACAGCAAGAGGGTGGCTTGGACTTATAGTGGTGTCTCTGGGGCTGGAGAGGGGACTGACCCCAGAGACGTGTAGGACTGTGACTGGCTGGGAGAGGGATGTCGGAGGGAAGGATGCTCCCAGGGTCTGTCTGGGCAGCCCCCTGCCTTCCTTGCTCAGGAACCTAGGGCCTGGCTGGTGACAGTGTGTTCCTGAGTATCCTGGTCTTCTGTCACCGTTTCAGATCCAGCCGACAGGGAGCCTGGACAAGGTGGTATCCTGGGCCCACCAGTTCCCTTATGCCCACCCACTCTGGCTTGGACAGTTCCTTGGCTTCCTGAACATCTCTGAGCCCGACTATGCCAAAGCTGTGTACAGCCGAGGGGGTGAGGACTCCCAGGAGATGGTGGGGCTTCCTGAGAGCAAAGGGCTCAGGGTTCCAAGTGGGTAGGAATCCTGGGGCCTGCACCTTAAGTCTGGGCAGCTGAAGTCCTATTGATCCTATTGATCAATAAGCCTCCTCTGGGCATCTGCTTGTTTCTGCATGACCCGATCTTCTCTTTCTCTAACAGATCCTAAGGCTGCGGATGTGTATGACTTCTTCCTCCAGTGGATTGGTGAGTGGACACCTGCCTTCCCTGCCCTTGGTGCCAGGTTACCAGGATCCTTCCCTGTCCCTTCCCTCTCTGCCTTGTGCTCCCTCAGTCTGTTATCTCATATGGGACCACCTGGCCCCCAAGTGCCCCCCCCTAAGCTTAGCTGCCCTGTGGGGAGACAGGGGAAGAGGCAAGAGAGCTCCCAGCTGGCTGGGGAAGTGGGGTTCAGGTACCTTCTCCTCCTGGGTATACCTTCTTCCCTGGAAAGGCAGAGCCAGGGCTCTGGAAGATACGTGAGTATGAGGAAGAGCTTTCTGGAATCGGCGGCGCTGGGTGGGATCCCAGGAGATTGTATTGGTGGTGTGGGCCAGGCAAAAGCCTGAGGCGGGGAGCGGTGGTAGGGCCAAGGCTGGTGTCACCAGAGGCTGCGAGGCTGGGTGGCTGGAAGGCAGAGCTGGGTTGGGATGTGCGACTGGGCAAGGAGGACTGGGGTGGGCGCCCCAGGCTGCCAGGGGTGGGGCAGGACTGTGTGCACTGACCAGCTTTCCCTCTGCCATCTCTTCCCCAGGGAAAGGCCTACTGGTGCTCCAGAGGCCCGAGTGGTATCAGCACCGCAAGCTGCCCACACCTGGCTTCCACTACGATGTGCTGAAACCCTACGTGGCTGTGTTCGCCAACTCCACGCACGCTATGCTGGTGAGCTCCCAGTGCCAGGCTCCTGGAGGCTGAGCTGCTGCACCACCCCCTCCCACCTCCAGTTCGCCCTGGGGAAGGGCCATGAGGAGATTTGCTAAGTTTGAGGCCCCGTTCTGCCTGCAGTCGCAGTGCCAAGCCTTGCTGCGCCCGACACCAGGTGCCGAGGCTCCAAGTGGCCGGGCAGGCCTGCCCTTATGTTTACTGGGAGACCCAGGCCTCCCTCTTCCTAGGTCAAAGGCCCCTGTGAGGCCCCAGTAAGGCTCCTCCTGTGGCAGACTGGAGGGAGGCCTATATTTGAGAATATTAGGAAGGTCTTCACATCTGAAAAGTGTTTCCTCCTCATTCTCTGCCTACCACAACTGCCTAAAATAATGTCATTAGCAACTCAGCTCTGAAAGGGATGCCAAAGGTCAGGGGTCAGGCTCTGAGTCTCAGGTCTGGATCATCCCCAGAAGTTACCCAGGCTAGTCATTCCCCTTGCAGAAAACTCCTCCCCAGCATCCCTGCAGGTCTGATCATGCACAGGCTGGGCTGGGGAGATCCCCACCTCTCAGCTCTCCTCTTCCCTTAGGTAGGCTGCCTGGCTCAGTGTCTGTGTGTGCTGTGTGGGCCTGCCTCCTGGCCCACCCAGGCCTGAAGCCCTTACCCCCACATTCCAGCGGGATGGAGGCCAGGCCAGGGACTTGGTGCATGGGGGAAAGGACAGGTTGTTGGTCCTTGAGGGCAGGGGTTCAGTGCCCAGCTGACCCCCTGACATTACCCTCCATCTCTGGGCTCCAGGACAAGTGGGAGGAAAAGGCTCGTGAGGATAAGAGCTTTGACATCTGTGATGTGGGCCACATGGCACTGGACTCACTCACGAAGTGCACCTTTGGCAAAGGAGACAGCGGTCCGGGCCACAGGTCAGGGGGTGCTCGGGGCTGACCACCGTCTCTACCCAGGCCAGCTCAGAGGAGAGTGGGCAGGACTCCAGGGCCCTGGTCTGAGAGGATATGGGGTCCTGCCCTAGGGAGCCCCAGCTTGGGCGGGGGGTGGGGGGAGCTGGGCCTTGCCCATGGTTGGGAGACAAATTCTGCCTTTAGTGGGGAGGCTTAATGGCAGGGAGAGGGAGGGCAGGAAGCACTGTGGTTGAGGAGAGCCCCAGGCTCTGCTGTGGGTCAGGGTCTGAGCCCTCCTCCCTGCTTTTCTGCTGTGTAGGGACAGTAGCTACTACTCGGCCGTCAGTGACCTCACTCTGCTTATGCAGCAGCGCATTGAGTCCTCCCAGTACCAGAACGACTTCATCTACTGGCTCACCCCACATGGTCGCTGTTTCCTGCGGGCCTGCCAGGCAGCCCATGACCACACAGGTGGGCCTTTCCCGCAGGGCCCACCCACAGGAAGCCCAGGGTCCAGTCTAGCCCCTTCAGGCCCCTCTGGGACCTCTGCCATTGCAGGATCTCTGTCCCCCTTTGGGTAGAGGATGGGTCCCCAGGCAATGACACTCTGTGCTCCTGGCCCAGACCAGGTCATCAAGGAATGAAAGGCAGCCCTGCAGGATGAGAAAGAGCAGCAGAAGATCCAGAGCCGGAGACACCTGGACTTCCTGGACATTCTTCTGGGGGCTCAGGTGAGTGAGGACACAGTTGGCCACCCCCACCTGAGAACTTGTCCCAGAAGGTTCTTCAGACCATTTTCCTGGGACAGGGCTCACTGGACAGCAGCAGGGGCTGTTAAGCATTTCCCTCCTTTTCCCCCAGCAAATAGGACCTGCCCCTTGTCTTTGACAAAGCACATCAACAAAGGCTCAGAGATGGCAAGGTGCAGGTTGTGGCTGGCTGTGGCACTGGGGCAAGATGTGGGAGGCCAGGTCACATGCTAGAAGTCCTAAAGACCAATTCTAGACTTCTGTTTTTCTTTTTCTTAGAGAGGAAGAGGAGGGTGGGTGGGGGAGGGGCAGAGGGAGAGGGAGAGAAAGAATCCTAAGCAGGCTCTACGCCCAGCACAGAGCGGGATGCAGGTTCCATCTCACCACCCTGAGATCATGACCTGAGCCAAAATCAACCGACTGAGCCACCCAGGTGCCCACCAATTCTAGACTTCTAAGACTGAAGAATCTTAGAATCTTAGATGTCATTCATTCATTCATTCATTCATTCATTCCTTTATTCATCCACTCTCCAAACTCACTAACCCCTATCCTGTGTTAGTTCCCATGCAGAAGATGAGAAAGACCTGGCTTTGCCGTCCAGATATTTATAATCTAGTGGAGGAGACAGGAGGTAGACTTTGATAAAGACCTCACCTCTGCCAGGTGGCATTCTGAGCAGAACTGACAGTTAGGGCTGGGTAAGGTCACAGGTCGCTTGGGCAGAGGGATCAGGGAAGGGTTCCTGCAGTAGGAGGCATCCAAGCTGTGCCTGGGAGGACAGATAGGAATCTGGGGAAGGTCTCAAACCCCAGCCTGAAAAGGAGCTTTCCTTCCCTCCCTTGGACATTCATGTTATGAGGTCTTCTTGGTACCTATCTCAAATGCCTTGGGCTGTCCCATCATGCCTTCCCTAACCCAGGATGAAAATGGGATCAAGTTGTCAGACACAGATCTCCGGGCTGAGGTGGACACATTCATGTGACACCACCACCAGTGGCATCTGCTGGCTTCTCTACTGCATGGCCCTGCACCCCGAGCACCAGCATCGTTGTCGGGAGGAGGTCTGCGAGATCCTTGGGGACCGGGATTCCTTCCAGCGGTGAGCGAGGCTGCTGGTAAGCCCAGTCTGTCCTTCTTCCCTGTCCCAGGGATGCACTGCGCCTATGCTCCCCGGTGTCATCTTCGGGTGATGCAGGGCCATCCTGGAAACCAGGTGAGGGTGGTGGCAGTTGTCTGGTTCCCTCCAGTGCTGTGGCTTTTGGAGGGACCTCTGTGGATACACCCCTGAGCCCATTCTCCCACAGTGGAGCCCTTTTCAGGTGTCAGCCTCCTGTCGACACCTCATAGATAGGAATCCGGGCGACTCCCCCAGATTCCTGTCTGTCCTCCCAGGCACAGCTTGGATGCCTCCTACTCCAGGAAACCTTCCCTGATCCCTCTGCCCAAGTGATCTGTGACCTTTTTGTGTGTTGACTTCCTCTGCTGGTAGAACCTGACTGCCCTTCTGGGTTGCTAGATGGAACAGTGGGCAGTGGGAGAGAGAGAGAGAGGAGGGAATTGGGCAAGAATATAGCTGGGAGGGGCGCCTGTGTGGCTCAGTCGTTAGGCGTCTGCCTTAGGCTCAGGTCATGATCCCAGGGTCCTGGGATCGAGCCCCACATCGGGCTCCCTGCTCCGCGGGAAGCCTGCTTTTCCCTCTCCCACTCCCCCTGCTTGTGTTCCTGCTCTCACTATCTCTCTCTCTGTCAAATAAATAAATAACATCTTAAAAAAAAAAAAAGAATATAGCTGGGATACCTGGGGAGCTGACCCTACCCCTACCCCCTGTCCCACCTGCCTATGGATGGCCCTGTGCCGCGTCTAGACTCCTCTGGTGAAGAAGAAAAGGCTGTTTTCCAAACTCCATCACTTAAAATCTTTCGATTGTTCTCTGTTTCTTGGTTCAAACTTGAACTCATTGACATGACACCTACTGATGCTGATCTCTCGGGAGCGTGCTTGATCTCTGGGACTCTCCCGCGGGCCCTTCTTTCCCTACCTCCTCCCCTCAGGCCTTGGCCTCCCGTCACGCACCTGACCTCTCTCTCTGGCTCCTGTGTTACCCTCCAGCATAGGGTTAGGTACACAACACAGCACAGAAAATGCTCAGTTGATGCGAGAGATTTTGGATTCACCTAAGGGAGACTGACCTTTAATTTCAGGATCTGAGATCTGATGTCTCCACCACCCATCTTTTTTTTTTTTTAAATTTTTTTATTGTTATGTTAATCCCCATACATTACATTAGTTTTAGATATAGTGTTCCATGATTCATTGTTTGTGCATAACACCCAGTGCTCCATGCAGAACGTGCCCTCCTCAATACCCATCACCAGGCTAACCCATCCTCCCACCCCCCTCCCCTCTAGAACCCTCAGTTTGTTTTTCAGGGTCCATCGTCTCTCATGGTTCTTCTCCCCCTCCGATTTCCCCCCCTTCATTCTTCCCCTCCT
>NW_022590446.1:0-8347 GCF_004348235.1 Phoca vitulina | reverse complement strand
TGGTTCTTCTCCCCCTCCGATTTCCCCCCCTTCATTCTTCCCCTCCTATATTCTTCTTCTTCTTTTTTTCTTTCTTAACATATATTGCATTATTTGTTTCAGAGGTACAGATCTGAGATTCAACAGTCTTGCACAATTCACAGCGCTTACCAGAACACATACCCTCCCCAGTGTCCATCACCCAGTCACCCCATCCCTCCCACCCCACCCCCCACTCCAGCAACCCTCAGTTTGTTTCCTGAGATTAAGAATTCCTCATATCAGTGAGGTCATATGATACATGTCTTTCTCTGTTTGACTTATTTCGCTCAGCATAATACCCTCCAGTTCCATCCACGTCGTTGCAAATGGCAAGATCTCATTCCTTTTGATGGCTGCATAATATTCCATTGTATATATATACCACCTCTTCTTTATCCATTCATCTGTCGATGGACATCTTGGCTCTTTCCACAGTTTGGCTATTGTGGACATTGCTGCTATAAACATCGGGGTGCACGTAACCTTTCGGATCCCTACTTTTGTATCTTTGGGGTAAATACCCAGTAGTGCAATTGCTGGATCATATGGTAGCTCTATTTTCAACGTTTTGAGGAACCTCCATACTGTTTTCCAGAGTGGCTGCACCAGCTTGCATTCCCACCAACAGTGTAGGAGGGTTCCCCTTTCTCTGCATCCCCGCCAACATCTGTCATTTCCTGACTTGTTAATTTTAGCCATTCTGACTGGTGTGAGGTGGTATCTCATTGAGGTTTTGATTTGGATTTCCCTGATGCCGAGCGATATTGAACACTTTTTCATGTGTCTGTTGGCCATTTGGATGTCTTCTTTGGAAAAATGTCTGTTCATGTCTTCTGCCCATTTCTTGATTGGATTCTTTGTTCTTTGGGTGTTGAGTTTGATGAGTTCTTTATAGATTTTGGATACTAGCCCTTTATCTGATATGTCATTTGCAAATATCTTCTCCCATTCTGTCAGTTGTCTTTTGGTTTTGTTGACTGTTTCCTTTGCTTTGCAAAAGCTTTTTATCTTGATGAAGTCCCAATAGTTCATTTTTGCCCTTGCTTCCCTTGCCTTTGGCGATGTTTCTAGGAAGAAGTTGCTGCGGCTGAGGTCGAAGAGGTTGCTGCCTGTGTTCTCCTTTAGGATTTTGATGGACTCCTGTCTCACATTGAGGTCTTTCAACCATTTGGAGTCTATTTTTGTGTGTGGTGTAAGGAAATGGTCGAGTTTCATTCTTCTGCATGTGGCTGTCCAATTTTCCCAACACCATTTGTTGAAGAGACTGTCTTTTATCCATTGGACATTCTTTCCTGCTTTGTCAAAGATTAGTTGACCATAGAGTTGAGGGTCCATTTCTGGGCTCTCTATTCTGTTCCATTGATCTATGTGCCTGTTTTTGTGCCAGTACCATACTGTCTTGATGATGACAGCTTTGTAGTAGAGCTGGAAGTCCGGAATTGTGATGCCGCCAGCTTTGCTTTTCTTTTTCAACATTCCTCTGGCTATGCGGGGTCTTTTCTGGTTCCATACAAATTTTAGGATTATTTGTTCCATTTCTTTGAAAAAAGTGGATGGTATTTTGATTCCACCACCCATCTTTATTGGCCAGATGTTGGAAACCTCGCAGTGTGTCCAGCCAACTGCCAGTGCTTCTGGGGTCGTGTGTGGGGAGAGGAGGAGAAGGAGCTAAGGTGCTGTCTGCCCTTGGGATGTTTTTAGAAAGACAAACTCACTAACCAAAAATCTAGAAAAAAAACACAGAATGGAGTAATACTGAGAAGCCCTGTGTTGAGAGCAGAGGACTCAGAAGGGGTGGAGCTTGAGCTGGCTTTCCAAGGAGGGGTGAAACTCAGATAAGCAAAGGAAGAGAGAAATGAGCATTCCAGATTAGGTAACAAGAGGAACACCGCCGGGAGGCGGGGTGTTAAAATATTTATCTATGTTATTTTCACTTCATTTCATCTAGAACTTGAAGCAACTTCAAGGACACTTACTCAATACTACAGTAAAACACAAAGGAAAGAATGAGTCCTGGTATATAATATTTTGTTTGTTAATGCTAATTGAAAATCTCTTCTCCCAATTTGTAACCTGCCATTTCATCTCCTCTAAGGTGTCTTTTTTTTATTTTTGAAGATTTTATTTATTTATTTTTGAGAGAACTGAGCGAGTGAGAGAGAGAAAGAGAGAGCACAAGGCGCAGGAGAGGCAGAGGGAGAGGGGGAAGCAGACTCCCTGCTGAGCAGGGAGCCTAATGTGGGGCTCGATCCTGGGATCACGACGTGAACCGAAGGCAGATGCTTAACCAACTGAGCCACCCAGGCATCCCTCTAAGGTGTCTTTTGATGAATACAAGTTCCCAGTTTTAATAAAGTCAAGTATATCTAAAAAAAAAAAAAAAAAAATGAAGACCAGGTGGAAAAGCCCTAGGGTTTGGGGCTCTGTAATAAAGTGCTGCTCAATAGTCATGATTGGACCACATTTGGGACTGAGCTTCCTGGTGGCAAAGGGGAAAAAAGAAACATAATTTTTGTTTTTTACCTGAGCTTGTCGTTGTTTATGCACTTATTAGTTCATTGAACCAATGTGTATCAGCCCCTGTTTTTTTCTACCTCAGTTCCACAGGGGAGACCAAATGGAACCTAAAGAATTATTCCTTGTGGTATTCTGTGGGGCCTTAAGAGACACAGGAGTGACTTTGTCTTGATGGCTGGGTGCACATACAGCTCTAGGGTCCTATGTCTTCCCTTCCTAGCAGCGAAGATGAGGGAGAGGTGGAGAAAAATGGAGCCAGAAAAAAAGAAAAAAAAAAAGGAAAACTGGAGCCAGAACCTCTGGGTTGGAGTGGCTACCCCATGTCCAATCTGGTCTGGGCACTTGTGTCCTTCTCACTATTGGATGTGTGATGGTGGTTAAGAGGGGAAAGTGGGGCTGGAGCCTGCCTTCCCGTGGAAGCCCCTTGCTCCACATCCCCAGAAAGGTCTGGTTGTATTGCTGGCAGGGATGATCTGGGGAAGATGACCTACTTGACCATGTGCATCAAGGAGAGCTTCCGCCTCTACCCACCCTGCCCCAGGTGTACCGCCAGCTCAGCAAGTTTGTCAACTTTGTGGATGGCCACTCCCTACTAGCAGGTGAGTTGGAGTGGATTTGGGGGTGGAACTGGAGTCCTTGTGGATGTTTCTCTGATAGTCTCTGTGCCTTTGGTCAAATCTTTGCACCAGTGGGGAAGAGCTCAGGCTTTGCATTTGGCCTGGGTCCAAATCCTGTTTCTACAATGTATGGGTAAATCCTCTACCTCGAGCCTCTGTTTCCTCTTTTGTAAAATGGGGGCAAGAAGAGTATTTGCCTGACAAGTTGTTGTCAGGATTAAAGAGACAGTATTTATCAGGGCTGTCATGTACCACCATGTAGGTTGTGCCCTGAACAACTTCAGGAGGCACCATTCACATAGACTATGATGATGTGCGGTACACAACCTATACAACTGTATGTGGTAGCTTTGTAAGGAGTATTTAACTCTGTATCTGGCACACAGCATGCACCCAATGAATGGTAGATGTATATGGTACTATTAATAGCGTAATGTCATGAATAGTAACTTCCTTCAATTATTTGAAAGAACAAAGTGTTGTAATAGACCTTGCCTGTCCTACCTCACGGTGAGGTAGGTTCAGTCCTCCTTTTTTTCTCTCACCGTTCCACAAATGTCTGTGTTAGGTGCTGTGTCCAGTGCTGGGGCTAGAGGAAGTAGATATGATGATCATCAAAAGCACTTTGATGTCTTGAGGGTGGTCATGAACCCTCAATCACTGGCAGTGCTCAGGCAGGGGCTGGTGCCCAGTTAGAAGGACACTAGGGGATTCTGGCCCTGTGATGAGGTGGGTGAGGCTATCTCAGGACCACCTAGCTACCAGGCCTTTGCTCTGCCCACAGGCAGCCTGATCTCTCTGCACATCTATGCCCTCCATAGGAACAGCACAGTATGGCCTGACCCTGAGGTACCACATCCCTGGGCCTGGAGGTCAGATGGGGTGGGAGGCTATGGAGATCACCCTCCCCAGGGCCTGGCAGATATTTAAGCAAGGCTTGTCCTCTCAAGTCTTTGACCCTCTACGCTTTTCCCCTGAGAACGTGGCCACATGCCACCCCTTCGCCTTCATGCCCTTCTCTGCTGGGCCCAGGTAAGGAGAGGCCCAACATCCCCAGGCCCCCAAGACTGGGGAGGGGAGAATGGAGGATGTTGTGGGGAAAGCATCATTTGGGAAACTCTGTGGTAAGGGGGCTGCCACTGGGTTTTTGATGATCCTAAAGTAAGGTAAGTTCCAGGGATCTTCTTCTTGCCATTAGCATATTCATGTCCCTGGCAGGTGGTGGGCTGGCTGAGTCATTCCAAGAAAGGCCCCCAGACCGGAATTCCCAATGTGAATCTACTCAGTCTGGAACCCTCACTGTGCTCCCAAGATCTGTTTCCTAAGCCCCAAGTCAATCAACCAGTCAGCTAATTATTCATCCACAAACAGTTATTGGTTTTTGTTGGCCGCTAAGAACCCTGGATTTGCTCACTCTGGACACCCCATAGCCTGATACCACCTTGTGCTACTCACGGTAGGAACTGCATTGGGCAGCAGTTTGCCATGAATGAGATGAAGGTGGTCACGGCCCTCTGCTTGCTCTGCTTTGAGTTCGCCCTGGACCCCTTGCGGCCCCCCATCAAGATGCCCCAGCTGATCCTGCGCTCCAAGAATGGCATCTACCTCCGCCTGAAGTTGCTGCGCCCAGGCTCTGGGAAGTAGCTCTGCAGAGAATAGGGTCCCAGACAGCCCAGACACTGCCCTCCCAAGGCTGGATTATAGAATAGCTGTGGCTCCCTGTCTTTGGGAGGCTTGTAGTTTAGATGGGGAGCAGGCACCCACATAAACAATCACCTGGAGGGCAGTGCCATGCCAGCATGTGTGTCTGGAAATGTTTTGTATACATGTATTCTAGAGCTCATGCATTCATTCCACAAACACGCGGTGAGCACCTACTTGCTTCTAGAATCTTCCTTTCTCTCCCAAAATTGGCAGTCTTTCTAGAAGGTAGCAGAAACTTACATGCCAGCTGTGGTGACACAATGAACACAATGGAAGTTGTGTCTTGGGCTTCATGATTATGATCAGGCACTCATCCGCTCCATGTGAAAGAAAGATGGCTTTGGGGGTTTGCCCCTTCACTGAGATGTATTTCTCTGCTTAACTGTGTGTGCATGTGTGAAATATAACAGACATAAGGTAAAATTGCGTAAATAAAAAATGTACAGGACAATTAATTTCTAAAGCAAATTCCCAGGTAACCACCACTGAAATCAAGGAATATGGAGTATGGTTTCCCCAGGTGTATCTTCTGCCCCTGCTGAGACAGGTCTCTGTAGCATTCCTGCCATTGTCAGCATCTATGCCACAGTCTCCCAGTGCTCTGGGTGTTCAGGCTTTTGCTGAGGAAGGTGGCAGAGTGGCATTAAAGGGGGGCTTCCTGGAAGACACAGTGCTTGAATCAAGCTTGAGGCAGGTGAGGTACAAAGGTGCAAAGAATGACTTTGGGGGAGGGCCTTACGCTGGGGCCAAGTGATGAATTAGAGATTCTTCTTCAGTAGTTCCTGCAGCAGCTGCCTGATGGCTGGGGTCCTGTGTACCTCTAGGGTTCAAGGTCGAAGGCCACTAGTGGGTTCTAATCCGGGAATTAGACAACATTGGAAGAGAGGACACTGGAGACGAAGGGGCAGGATAAGAGAGGGGAATTCTAGCCCTGGGACTTGGGGATGTCTCTATGTTGCCCTGGGGATGTACCATCTGGAGATACATCCTTCCTGCTATTGACACTTCCCCTCTTAGAAGAAGGCCACAGCCCTGGAAGGTTGGTTATGGGCCTCTGCTTACTCCTGTGAAGCCCTGTCAAGACCCAGACCTCCTTGCCCACCTGAGACTGAGATGCAGAGGCCTCAGCCACAGTGTCACCTATGCCACCAACTTCCCTCTCTGTCCTGACCCTGGATAGATCTTTATCCATACAAGCAGAGGTATGTATCAATAGTCATCACCTGAGAGCAGAACCCAGAGGTCATAACCATTTGTAGCCCGTGGGTGGCACCCAAGTCTAAGACTTGTCTACTTCCCTTATCTCTGGATTGTCAGGAAGCCTATGAGGCAGGACTTACCCTACTTCAATGTCAGAGGAAGGAAACTGCCAAGATGCTCATCAGAAAACAGCTTGCACTGAGGCCTTCTGACTTTGGTCTCTTTTGACCAAGACTCCATAGGTGCGTTGACTGTCTCTGAGAGCTTATATCAGTGGGAAATGGAGCTGAGAACTCTAGAGCCTGAAAGAAGGGAGAGGCTCCACATGGGAGGGGAGGACTGAGGTTGCAGACTAGGAGGCACCAAAGATGAACTTCACTTAATCCTTCCAGCCCTCCAAACATACCCTGTTGCCTCCTATGACCCCAGGCATTTGTTGTGCATGTGTGTAGTAGTGTAGAGTGTGTGAGTAGTGCACACAGGTATGGTTACACATGTATGTGTCATGGAGGTTGTGCATATGAGTGTGAACTCACCCTAGGTTTTTTCCTTTGCCTAGACCCAGCAGGGTCACTTCTTGGTCACATTCTTTACCCTCAACATAATCCTGTGGTTAGGGCATGTGTCCATCCATGGCTGGCCACTCAGAATTCCAAGTTCCCATTGTCTTGAACTGTTTGAGCCTCGCTAGCCCTTGCCCTTCTGCACCACCCGATGCCAGGGAATCTGCCAACCTTCTTGTCTAGCACTTTCCCAGCTTACTTTCCTGCCCCTATCCCTGGTCAAACACGAAGCATCTACCCTGTCCCTTCTCAAAGTGTGGCTCAACTAGCCAAGTGACCTAGGAAGCCAGGGGACTGAAAGGGAGGTCCTGGGTACAAGCACCAGCTGGGGAAGAAACCCCTTCAGGGAGGCAGAATGAATGTGGCATTACACCATAGGCAGAGGGCTCAGGGAAGTCTGTCTGTGACATCCAGGGTCTGGGCTAAGAATGGCAGGGGGTAGGATAGGAGGAAGATCTGTGTTTAGAACCAACAAAAGAATAGTGCTGGGTTGAGAGAGGCTGGTGGAGGAGGGCAAAGAGGGCCTGGCAACAGGGACCAGGGTCAGGAGGACCAGTACTGAAGCAGTCACATAATGGGGCAGGGTTGGCCGACCATAGATGCAAGGGATTGCCAAGGGGCTGTCCTGTGGGAGAGGTGCCACCAGTAGTTTGCTGATTGAGGTCTGACATTCTTTCCCACTGGCCAATCCATTTGCCCACATGGGCTCCTCCTAGTACCTCTTGGAAAGCCAACCACTCCATGGCCTGAGACAACAGGACACATCCGGCCCTCCTGGGGTCCTGGCATCACAGAGCAGATATTACCTCCCTTCCTTGTCTCCTCCATCTTTCCTCCCCTTCTCTCTCTTCTCTTCCATTTATCTCCCTCCAAGGGAAAGCACGCACTCCATGCAACATTAAGAAATTTATTTGAGGGAGAAGGAAAGAAGAGGAGGGTATGTGAATGACAAATGGGTATGTAAGTAACACACAGGAGAGAGCTGGAAGCATGGACTAATAGCAGTCACATAGGGACTAAGCAGGCTGAATCATGGCTCCCCAAGAAGTCCATGTCCTGGAAGTTGAGATATGTCTGTGTTATCTGAGTGCATCTGTCTAATCACAAAAGTCCTTATGGAAGACAAGGTGATATGAAGACAGAAGCAAAAGGATATTGAAAGATGCTGTTGGATTTGAAAAGAGCAGGCTCCAGGAGCTAAAGATCACAAAGAATGCACTTGATGCTGGAAAAGGCAGAGAGAGGGATATCTCAAGATAGCAATATCTTGGCTGTGGTCCAGCAAAATCTATTTTAGACTTTGAACTCCAGAACTGTAAGAGAACAAATTGGTGTTGTTCTAAGTCACTAAGGCTGTGGTCAGTTATTATAGCAGCCAGAGGAAAATAATATAGGGACAATCAAATAGGCACAAAAGGAGAAAGACATGCAGAGGACAGGCAGGCTGGGAAAGAGGCAGGTATTGATTTAGTGGGCAGTCAGAGCTACAGCTAGGTAGGAGAAAGGTAACAGGCAAACAAATAGGAATCTTGGGAAAGGGGGAGACAGAGAAGGGCAGACAGTCTGATGCACAAGAGGAAGAGATCAGGGAGGCTGGCAGGTGGGCAGAGTGAAAGCAGGAAGTGGGCGGAAGACAGCAGACAGGAGAGACTGACAGGAAGACAGGATGGCAGGCAGGATCCTTGTCCCCACAAGTGTTAGAGGAGCTTCCTGAGATGCAGGTGG
>NW_022590445.1:0-14048 GCF_004348235.1 Phoca vitulina | reverse complement strand
ATACGCATTCTTTTCGAGGGCACATGGGACATTCTCCAGAACAGATCACATAGGAGGTCACAAGTCAGGCCTCAACAAGTACAAATAGATTGAGATCATACCATGCATATTTTCTGACCACAATGCTATGAAACTTGAAGTCAATCACAAGAAACAATTTGGAAAGACCACTAATCCATAGAGGTTAAAGCACATCCTACTAAAGAATGAATGGGTCAGCCAGGAAATTAAAGAAGAAATTTTTTAAAAAACATGGAAGCAAATGAAAATGAAAACATGACAGCCCAAGACCTTTGGGCTGCAGCAAAAGCTGTCCTAAGAGGGAAGTATATAGCAGTACAGGCTTACCTCAAGAAGCAAAAAAAAATCTCCAATACACAACCTAACCTTCCACCTAAAGGAGCTAGAAGCCTAAAGCCAGCAGAAGAAGGGAAATAATGAAGATTAGAGCAGAAATAAATGATAGAGAAACAAACAAACCAAAACCCCAGTAGAACAGATCAACCCAACTAAGAGCTGATCTTTGAAAGAATTAATAAAATTGATAAACTCCCTAGCCAGACTTATCCAAAAAAAAGAGAAAGGACCCAAATAAATAAATTCACAAATGAAAGAGGAGAGATCAAAACCAACACCAAAGAAATACAAACAATTATAAGATAATATTATGAAAAATTAAATGCCAACAAATTGGACAATCGGGAAGAAATAGGTAAATTCCTAGAAACATATAAACTACCAAAACTGAAACAGGGAGAAATAGAAAACTTTAACACAGACAATCATCAAAGAAATTGATTCAGTAATCAAAAATCTCCCAACAAACAAAAGGCCAGATGGCTTCCCAGGGGAATTCTACTAAACATTTTAAGAAAAGTTAATACCTATTCTTCTCAAACTGTTCCAGAAAATAGAAATGGAAGGAAAATTTCCAAACTCATTCTCTGAGGCCAGCATTACCTTGATTCCAAAACCAAAGACCTCACTGAAAAGGAGAACTACAGGCCAATATCCCTGATCAATTTGGATGCAGAAATTCTCAAAAATATACTAGCAAATTGAATCCAACAGTACATTAAAGAATCATTCACCACAAGTGGAATTTATTCCTGGGTTGCAACGGTTGTTTGATGTTGGCAAATCAATCAATGTGAGACACCACATTAGTAAAAGAAAGGGTAAGAACCATATGATCCTCTCAATAGATGCAGAAAAAGCATTTGACAAAATACAGTATCCATGCTTGATAAAAACCCTCAACAAAGTAGGGATAGAGGGGACATACCTCAACTTCATAAAGACTGTATACGAAAGACCCACAGATAATATCATTCCCAATGGGGAAAATCTGAGAGCTTTTCTTTAAGGTCAGGAACAAGACAGGGATATCCACTCTCATCAGTACTATTTAACATAGTACTGGAAGTCTTAGCCTCAGCAATTGGACAACAAAAAGAAATAAAAGGCATCCAAATTGTCAAGAAAGAAGTCAAACTTTCACTATTTGCAGATGACATGGTACTCTATGTAGAAAACCTGAAAGACTCCACCAAAAAATTACTAAAACTGATACACCAATGCAGTGTAGTTGAAGGATATAAAACCAAGTACAGAAATCTGTTTAATTTTCAACTGAAGCAGCAGAAAAGAAATCAAGGAATCAATCCTATTTACAATTGCACCAAAAACCGTAAGATACCTAGGAATAAACATAACCAAAGAGGTAAAAGATCTGTACTCTGAAAACTATAAGACACTGATGAAAGAAATTGAAGAGGACACAGTAAAATGGAAAAGCATTCCATGTTCATGGATTAGAAGAACAAACATTGTTAAAATGTCTATACTACCCAAAGCAATCTACACATTTAATGCAATCCCTATCAAAATACCACCAGCATTTTTCACAGAGCTAGAACAAATAATCCTAAGGTTTGTATGGACCCACAAAAGACCATGAATAGCCAAAGCAATCTTAAGAAAGAAAAGCAAAGCAGAGGCATCACCATGCTGGACTTCAAGCTATATTACAAAGTGGTAGTGATCAAGACAGTATGGTACTGGCACAAAAACAGACACATAGATCAATGGAACAGAATAGAGAGCCCAGAAATGGAGCCACAACTCTATGGTCAACTAATCTTTGACAAAGCAGGAAAGAATATCCAGTGGAAAAAAGAGAGTCTCTTCAACAAATGGTGTTGGGAAAACTGGACACCAACATGCAAAAGAATGAAACTGGACCACTTTCTTACACCATACACAAAAATAAATTTAAAATGGATTAAAGACCCAAATGTGAGAAGGAAAACATCAAAATCCTAGAGAAGAACTCAGGCAGTAAACTCTTTGACATGGGCCATAGCAAATTCTTACTAGTCACATTTCTGGAGGCAAGTGAACCAAAGGCAAAAATGAATTATTGGGACTTCATTAAGATAGAAACCTTCTACACAGTGAAGGAAATAATCAACAAAACTAAAAGGCAACCTTCAGAATGGGAGAAGATATTTGCAAACGACATTATCTGATAAAGAGTTAGTATCTAAAATCTATAAAGAACTTATCAAACTCAACACCCAAAATACAAAGAATCCAGTTAAAAAATGGGCAGAAGACATGGATAGACCCTTTTCCAAAGAAGACATTCAGATGGCTAATAGACACATGAAAAGATGCTTAACATTACTCATCATCAGGGAAATGCAAATCACAACTACAATGAGATATCACCTCACAATGTCAGAATGGCTAATTTAACAACACAGGAAACAACAAATGTTGGCAAGGATGTGTAGAAATGGGAACCCTCTAGTGTGGAGATTCCTCAAAAATTTAAAAATAGAACTACCCTACAAGCCAGAAATTGCCCTACTAGGTATTTACCCAAAGGATACAAAAATACTGATTTGAAGGAATACATGCACCCCAATGTTTATAGCAGCATTATCAACATTAGCCAAATTATGGAAAGAGCCCAAATGTCCATAGACTGATGAATGGACAAAGATGTGGTACACACACACACACACACACACACACACACACACACACACACACACAGAGGAATATTACTCAGCCATCAAAAAGCATGAATTTTTGCCATTTGCAATGACATGAACAGAGCTAGAGAGTATTATGCTAAGTTAAATAAGTCTGTCAGAGAAAGACAATTACTATATGATTTCATTCATAATGTGGATTTTAATAAACAAAGCAAATGAACATATGAGGGAAAAAAAGAGAAACCATAAAACAGACTCTTAACTACAGAGAACAAACTGAGGGTTGCTGGAGGGGAAGTGGGTGGGGGGATGGGCTAAATGGGTGATGGGATTAAGGAGGGCACTTGTGATGAGCACTGGGTGTGTATGTAAGTGATGAATCACTAAATTCTACACCTGAAACTAATATTACACTGTATGTTAACTAATTGGAATTTAAATAAAAATGTGAAACTAAAAAAAAGAAAGCAAGTAAAACAAATAAATTATAAATAAATAAACTACAGTCTTAAAAAAAAAAAACAAACTCATGAACAATATCAATGAAAGCTGAGTGTCTGCATCCCTTAAGACCCACCAGTTCTACTATCTATACGTTCTCAGAAGCATACTCAACATAGGATATGCACAAGAATGTTCGTAGCAGTACTGTTTATAGTTTCCCAGACTGAAAACTACTCAAATGCCAATTAACAATGGAACAAATGTATTATGGTATATGCACAAAATGGAATACTGTAAAGCACTGAGAACAGAAGAACCATCTCTACAATATAATATGTATCAATAAAAATTTAAAAACCAATTATAGATATAGCTTGAGTCCCCAAATAGCATTATTTTTATCTTAAGAAGATTTTTTATTAGTTTCCTAAGGCAGCTAGGGGCACTAGCAATTCCAGATCACCTTAATCCAGGGTTTCTGGACCTCAGCACTACTGACATTGTCAACTAAATAATCTTTTGTTGTGGGGGCTGCCCTGTGCATTTTAGGATCATTAGCAATATCCCTGGTCTCTACCTACTAGATGCCAACAGCATCCCCCGGTGTAACAATAAAAAATGTCTACGGTATGGTCAAACATCCTCTGAGGGACAAAATCAGGCTCTTCCCCATGACTGCCTTAACCTAATCAGAAATTGAGATATTTTGACATTAAATTTGGGTTGCTGGACAGCCCATTTATTGCCTCTCACACCTTCAGGGTCCCAACCTAATGTCTGGGGGTTTTTTTTGTTTTGTTTTTTGTTTTGTTTCTTTGTCTGGTTTGTTTTTGTTTTCGTTTTTGTTTTGACCAGGGCTCATACTGCTTGGCAAGCCCTGAGTTCAATGTTTGCCCATCAGCCCTGAGAGTTGTTGAAAATTTTGCTCAGCTTCTGAACCCTTTAGCTGGCAGTTCTATTATCAGTGGGTATCCCTAAGAAAAAGGTGTCCCCGAATGCCTTGCATATCTCTCTGAGGCTTTTGTTGTTGTTTTTACCTTTCTAGTACCTTGGAAATTTTTTTCCCCCATTTTATCTATTTTGTTTTCCTTATCTGAAGTGTTTATCAACTTTACCTATGGGATTACTAGAGTGGAAATCCTCTTCATCTTGCATTCTTTGTTAAACTCAGATTTTCATTTCCACTGAAACTACTCTTGTCAAGATTTCTTACAGAATGAATTCCAGTGGTCATTTCAGAATCCTCATGTGCTGTACACTCCCTTGTACACTTTTTGAGTCTTGTTTTGACTTCTTTCGTAGTTGCTCTTTCTTATTTTCTTCCTTCCTCATCTTCCTGTCCTGTCAATGAAGAAGTGTTCTATGGCTCAGTCCCTGGCACTCTTCTGTTAGAATATACTCATTCCTTGGTGATCTCAATCAGTCTACTTTCTTTAAATAACACAGATGTAGCAAGTACACCTAATTAATTTATCCAGCCCAGATCCCTTGCCTCTTAGATGTCTGAGTGAAATCTCACACTTAACATCCCAAACTGAACTTCTGATCTAACTACAAAAATACAAAACAAAACAAAATCCAAAAAAACTTTAACTTGACATTTTTAAAAGGGGTTCTTTGTAGCTATTATCTAAATGAAGTCTTAGAAATATTAAAAATTATACACTAGGTTTATACTTCTATTACCTGAAATTGTTTTGTGACTAGTATTGATTACTTGCTACAGTAAGAAATTATTTATTCAATAGGATAATTTTTACACAAATAGTATTTTGGCTGTCACTTAGTACAATGAGGTATATTGCTTTTTTCTGAATATTACAGTGATTTTAGTCCTACTTGTTTGTAAATACCCAAATTCTCATTCTGAAATAAACTCACTCAAATATGGTATTTATGTTTGGTCAAAAAAACTCTCTAGGATTTTCATCTCAGATAAAAGAAAACCATGTATGTAATTTAACATATTCATGTAATATTCACATAATGTAAAATTGTCATTTGAAATATTTTAAAATGTGTTACCATAACCCTCCTACTAAAAGCTTTCAGGAAATAATATAACCTTAAAGAATACTGTTCAAAAATAACTCATTAACTATTTATAACTCTTTAGATGTTTGGTGGTGAAAACTACTATAAGTTATCTCCCTCTACTCTTCATGCACAAGTGTTTTTAAATTTAAGATTGGGTACTTCTAGGCTTAACCATTGGAAGTGTTTCTTTTGTAGGAGAGAATGGGGTGGGGAATGAAATGTTTATAGCCTCTAACAGTCTGAAGGACAACTTCTACATTCTAAGCAATAATGTCATTATGTGATTCACTTCAAAGATAGAAAGCTAAGTTTCCGAAGACAAAAAGATACATTTATTTTTAAAAAAAATATGTGAATTGTCAGATATGTACAATAATAGTTCAAACTTTATATATCTCAACTCTACCTGGTGAAGAGTTTATTGAAATATCAGAAGAGTCAAATATAAGTATTTGTTTTTTAAATAAACTATTTATTTGGAAGGTAAATTTAAAAGGCTTATTTTAAAATGCAATAATTCTGTATTTCTCTCAGAGCAAAAGCCAAAGTTCTGGAATGGCCTCTGTGACATGCATCCTTGACCCCTACTTGACCTTTCCTTGGACCACTTTCCCTGGATCACTCTGCTCTAGCTACACTGAACTCTTTGGATGTTCTCAACACACTCCCATGTTGGGGTTTTTGCACTAGCTGTGTCCTCTACTTGGACATTCTCCTTTCAGGTATCCTTCCACATGGCTCACTCCGTTACCTCTTCAAGGCTTTGCTCGAATGTCACCTACTCAGTGAAGCTCATCCTA
Organism: Phoca vitulina; assembly: GCF_004348235.1. NCBI lineage: Eukaryota > Metazoa > Chordata > Mammalia > Carnivora > Phocidae > Phoca > Phoca vitulina. Next base: position 7,762 of record NW_022590445.1, on the reverse strand, counting down.
TGCACCCTATTTCAAAGAGCAACTTGTACCCTCAGCACTCAGACCAGTTTATTGTGTTCTGCATTTTTTTTCATAGCATTTATCACCCTCTAACATAGAGGTTCCCAAACTTCATCAATTCACAGTACCCTTAGTTTCTCAAAAAATGTTCACAGCACCTCTAGCCAAAAGAAATATCTAACAATTCCATTCATTAAATAGATAGGTCCAAACAACTAAATAGCACTTATGTCTAAACAATTTACTAGCCATTTTAAAAAGTAATAATATTTATATTTCATTTTTAATTCATCATAATTATTTCCTTAATAGGATATGTGTGTCTGTTGGACCCTGAATGGTTTGTCAACACTTGGGATCTTAATGGACAACACCATCCTCATTTCCTGATGCACACCGATTTTTGTACAGGATTTGCTGGTTATTATAGCAACCACTGAAAAGCTAAGTTTGAAAAGATATGATGTCACCAAAAGAAATTTAGCATGATTTAATGTTGAAACTCTGAGCTATCCTTGCTAGTAATTTGTGCATTTTCTGATAGATGCTGCCATGTTTCCCTTAAAAATGTAGGTAACGTGCATGCATCATCTCTAATTCTGCTGCAGTACCTCAAAATGCCTTAGCACATAGTTTAGGAACCACGACTCTAACTTATTATATAATTTTTTTTTAGGGGTACTATTTATTGTCTACTTTTATTTTTTTATTTTTTTTAAAGATTTTATTTATTTATTTGACAGAGGGAGACAAAGTGAAAGAAGGAACACAAGCAGGGGAGTGGGAGAGGGAGAAGCAGGCTTCCCGTTGAGCAGGGAGCCCGATGTAGGGCTCGATCCCAGGACTCTGGGATCATGACCTGAGCCGAAAGCAGACGCTTAACGACTGAGCCACCCAGGCGCCCCTATTGTCTACTTTTTTTTAAAGATTTTATTTATTTATTTGACACAGAAAGAGTACATGAGAAGGGGGAAGGGACAGAGGGAGAGGGAGAAGCAGGCTCCCTGTTGAGCAGGGAGTCCCACATGGGGCTCCATTCCAGGACCCTGGGATCATGACCTGAGCCAAAGGCAGACACTTAACCAACTGAGCCACCCAGGTACCCTTATTTATTGTCTTCTTTACCACCAGCCCTCATGATAGAATGAACTCAAGCACAAGAATTTGTGTCTATTTTGTTCTTTGATATAAGCACCTTGAATAATACTGGCACATGCAGGTTTTCAGCATATATTTGTGACATGAATGATTATGGGTCATTTATGTTTTTCTATAAACACTGCTTATATTTTTGCCAGTTTTCTTTCAGGTGTTATCTTTATATTGGTTTCTGGTATTTTTTTTTTTTTTTTTTGCATATCTAGAAAATCAGCCTTTGCTTGTTATATGTTTGGCATATATTTTTCCCAGTTTGTCTTTTTTTTTTTTTTTTTTTTACATTTTTATGATACATTTTGCTGCATAGGTAGTTTAAAATTTTACCCAGTTAATTCTGCCATTTCCTTTTCTTTATAGATTTTAGGTAATACTTTATTTTTAAACACACTTTGCCCATCTCATGATCCTAAATAAACTTAAAAAGTTGTATTCAATTTTTTCCCTAATTTATTAGGGTTCCTATTATTATTTTAAAAACTACTTTACCAAAAATGTATTAGGGCTCTTGTATAGAGATCCAGCTTGATCTTCATCCAAATGGCTAGCTGGCTGTCTCAACATTGTATTAAATAATTGATCTTTCCCCACTGCTTTGAAATAACAGCATTGCCACACATTAAATCCCTATGTGTATTTTGGCTCTATTTCTAGAACTGTCAATCCTGTTTTATTTATCATTTGGTTCCTTGTCAAGCATCAGCCTCTTTGACTTATTATGATCTTGAAAATTGTTTTTAGTTTTGTTTCACAAACTGATGGATCTTTAATTTGGGGAGGCATAAAATATTATCCGTTGAAACTATCCTTTAAAAGTTAGTTCCAATAAAACTTGGCAAAATTAGAAATCATAATTCAAAGAGGACCTAAACCAAAGGTCTCCAAGAGACTTCTTTTTTATGCATTCAAGTATTTATCATAGTTCCAGACATTTTGTGGGCACACAGAATTTCAGTGAATCAAATACCTTCCAGCACTGGAAAAAAGGCAGCATGAATGAACTTCTTATACATGAAGTAAGAACTAGAAATGACTGGATGTTTCTGTGCATGACTAGTAACCTAGTCAGTCACCCTGTCATGATCTTTTAAACACGAGGACAGTGACGTCATGAATTGCTATCTTATTCTTACTGAATACTCCAGAACCTTACAATACGCAATGAGAAACACAAAGCAAAACATTAATAATCTATTTAGCAATATTTTTGAATGGATTTTGCTCATATCAATATATTTAATGTGAAATATCACAACCAAAGAGTATCATTAGCCTCAAAAAACTCTACAAAACCTTCATGCATCTACTTGAATTCAAAAAAGACACATATGCATATACACATGCAAAGAATTTAAGGTAGCTTTTGGCAATTTGACATAAACAAACTTACAAAATGTTAAGACGGGCTTAAAAAGGTTTCAATAATTTCAACACCCAGCCCAAGCGCTCTCACAAGTAATTATATCTCCTTTCTGCCTATTACTCCTCACAAGTCCATTACAAGCAGGAAAGACCTAAAAATACAGATTAGAGAGTTTCTTCCCCCCATTAATAAATATGGGAGACATAGGCTCTTAGCCAATGAAAAATACAAGGACAATTTTCTTCACTCTTGGCAATGTAACGTGCTTTCTTGAACCGATGGAAAAATTCCTTGGAAACAGACCACAACAGCCTCTTATTTATAACTAGTGGCAAACAGATTAAATGTGTAATTGTGCAAATAGGCCAATTAAGGTAAAGAGCACAGCAACACAAAGTCACTAGGTACAGCTTTTATCAAAGTTAAATAACTATATCCCAAGCACACATTTTTTTTTTTAAGCTCCCAATTTTGGAGGACTCTTGCTTGTAACCACTTATTCTGTGGCATGAGTCTGTGTAAGACTAACTAACTGCTTTGTGTGTTTTATTTTATGCCCAAAGTTATCATTGAAATGTCTGGAGCATTCATACCATTGAAAATATAATTCTGTCAGCACAGTGAGGTAGAAGCATTTCCAACTTCTATAGAAAATGGACAAAGCTGGGATGTTTCCTGTGCCAATTAGCAGTGTCGCTGAGCAAGAAGGAAGTGTGTCTAAAGATGCCTGAATGAAAATCCAGCAAGCTCGGTATTTGAATGAGAACAACCCAGCAAGCTTTCTTGGGCTTTTGGCACCCATGGAGGCCACAGTAAAGAGTTCCCAGGAAGGTCATCCAATTTCAATGAGCCAGAGGGATTATGTGGGAGGGAAGCAGTTGTGTGGCTTGTTCCCTTCAGCACATGTCCAGAGAGCACATTTGCCAATGCCTGGCACCATGGGCCTTATAAATATTTTCTAGCTGAACTTGTGAATACAGCTTTTCAAACACCAGACAAACGATGGTGCAAAAGAATACATTTAGTGAAACCTAGGAAGTGTCTGAAAATTGAATGAAGTTGCAAATTCGTATTTGGAAGTAATACACATGCCTCAAACACATAATTTGATTTAGCTTCAAGGGACAAGTGTATTTAACTATGGGATACTTATCTGATGAGCGGTCTGTGCTACTGTTACACAACCATTTGAGAAATGACTAACTTTCCAACATTTTATCAATACTTTGATTTTAATGGAGACATACAGCATTGTAGTCTAGTTAGTGTCATTTTAGATGTTTGTTTAATATATTTGATTAAGGTAGAATTCTGTACTCCCTTACTCTTAATCCATTTAAAAATCTAAAGACAAATTATTCCTTATTTTAAAGCTGCACCTTATATTTATTTACCTACATGTAGGTTTAACTTTCTTCTCTTTTCCCTTTCTACACTCTAATGCCTTTATCAGTTTAGTGTTGCTTTCCTATGAAATTAAGCTTAATGTAATCTTTTCAGATTGAATTTAATACAAACATTTCTCTTATGCCTGATGAAGGAAATGGAACTAATTCAGCAAATATACGATTACCCGTTAAGTCTCTCAAACAATTACAAGTCACAAGCATAGTAAGATAAACAAGATATAGCTTTTGCACTCAAAGGGGGAAGAGATCTCAGAGATAAATAAACTAATAATCATATCGTGTGATAAATGTTTACCCAAACTCTAACCTCAGTCCAACAAGCAGAATGATCCTTTATGAACAAGTCATGGAGAGGAAAGGCAAAGCATAAGGAAGATAGTCAGTGGTATTGTAAATGCATTGTATGCTGACATCCGGGAGCTACACCTGCGGTGAGCATAGCGTAATGTATAGACTTACTGAATTACTATGTTGTACCCCTGAAACTAATGTAACATTATGCCAATTATACTCTGATAAAAAAGAAAAGAAAAGAAAGAAACCATACACACAGTAACTGGAAAGAGAGGAGAGAGAGAGAGAGAGAGGTGGGAGAGAGGAGAGACCGATGCCCAAACTCTCTATTCAGAGTCAATGGCTTAAAAGGTCTTGTACGGACTGGCCCTCATTTTAATTTGCAAGCCTTCTTCCCCTCTTGGCTCCTGTCCCCCCACACTTACTGGTGTACTTATTCTTTAATGACACACTGACGCAACATTATGCATACACTGCTGCCTTAATTTCCCCCCAGATATCCACCTACTTTCTTACCTCTTTTAAATCTTTGCTCAAATTTCACCTTTTTAGTGAGACTTTCCCGAGCACCCTATTTTACATTATACTTTTTCCCTAGCACTCCTTACCACTTTTCCTGAGATTTATTTATCTCCGTAATACTTCCTACCACTCTACACCTTACCATTTTGTTAGTGGTTAGTTTTTGTTTTGCCCACCCGCCCCCCCCCCCGCCCCCAGAAAATAAGTTCTACGAGGGCTGAGACTTCTGTCCGCTTGCTTATTTCTGTGTTTGGGTGCCTATAAAAGAACCCGGCAGAGTGAGTTAAGATGGTGGAGTAGTAGGTGGACTCTATGCTTGTCTCATCCCTGAAAACAGCTAGATAAATATCAAATCATTCAGAACACCCAAGAAATTGATCTGAGGACTGAGAACAAACTGCACAACTGAAGGGAAAAAAGGTGGAAGGTAGGAGGTATGGAGATGTGATTTGGGGGAGAAAAGAATTGTGGGTGCTGTGGAGGGGAGGGAGCCCTGGTGATGGGGGGAGGGGGAAGAAAGAGAGAGAGAGAGAAGGCAGCACACAGGGGATTGCACAAGACAAACATGTCCCCAAAACCATTGACTGGAAAACGAGAGGGGCTGATGATTGCAAGTTTTTACAAGCAGTGGAGCTCAAAGACTGAAGTTTCAGAAGTCACCTTCATTGCTGGGGTGGAGCCCAGTGGGCATAGCTGTGCTCCTGTGAAGAAGGAGGGCAGAGGCCCAGGAGCCAGCAGCATGTCTGAGGATCCCCTGCGTCACAGTGGGAGAGACAGTTGCCCTTCTGGGAGTGCATTTGGGAGAGGCAGCACTGTCTCTCTGGGGACAAAGGAGCTGGTGGACACCAGTGCACTGCTCCATTCAGTAGCATAGCAGCAGAGAAAGCAGCTGAGGGCAGCTAACCTGAACACCGGCTCTTTGCTGCACTTTACCATGAACTCCAAGCTCCCACACAGTCATGCGACTACCAGCACCAGCCACAGCATGGCAAAACCCTCCCCCAGAGGATCAGTGCGAGTCCATGCCATGCCAGGTCCCTAAAACGTGGAGATTTGTAACCCAGCCAGTGCACCTCAGATAAAACACAGGAGCACTGTGCCACCAGGTGGGAAGCCTATCTGGACACAGACAGGGTGAAGGCAGGGATCTGAGGGCTGCCTGGGGCATATGAGGAGAGACTGCTCACTCTTCTGTGAGGGCTTCCTGAACAGCAGCAGGCCAAACTCCCCCCTCATGACACATTTCCCCCACCCAGCAACACAAACGGACTTCAGGGAGCAGCAGAGCACCCTCAGTGGAGGCTGGAGCTGCTTACACCAAGCCTCACCCGCCTGTGCTCTGCCGGTGCGTATTTACTAGGGTGAGTGTGCTCAGTGCCAGCGCAACCACAGAGCCCTCCTGCAGAAGACCAGCACAAACCTCCTGCACACACCAGGTCTACTGGGCATTGAGGGCTGCCAAGCTTTAGCTCTAGTGGAAATAGGACCTAGCCTCTTTCAACAAGCAGACCAAAACCCACCTAGTTAAACTCACCACAAACTGGACAAGGTCCAAACCCTCCCCACTCCCTACTGTAGGCAAACTCTGCAGAGGACCTGAAGGAAAGAGCCAAAACACAGCAGCAGAGTGCATACTGCATACACCAGAAACACTTCCTGAAGCACCAGGCCCTGGACTGTGTATGACCTCTTCTTTATAAATCCATTATGCTCAGGAACAGGAAACATACCAGGCTTTCCTAACACAAAGAAGAAGACAGCCACCTAGACAAAATAGCAAGAGGGAGGAATTCATCCCAAAAAAAGAACAAGAAAAGGTCACGGCCAGGGATCTAATCAAAAGATATATAAATAATATTAGTGATCCAGAATTTAAAGCAGCAATCATAAGGCTACTAGCTGGGCTTGTGAGAAGCAGAGAAGACACCAGGAAGTCCCTTTCCACAGAGATAAAAGATCTAAAAACTAGTCAGGCTGAAATAAAAAATGCTATAACCGAGATATAAAGCCGACTGGTTGTAATGACTACAAGTATGGGAGAAACACAGGAATGAATAAAGGATATAGAAGATTAAATTATGGAAAACAATGAAGCTGAAAAGAAGAGGGAAAGAAAAATTTTGGATCATGAAGGTAGACTTAGGGAACTCAGCAACTCCATAAAGCATAATAGCATTCATATCATAGGAGTCCCAGAAGAAGAAGAGGGGGATAAGAGGCAGAACGTTTATTTGAGCAAATTATACTTGAAAAATTCCCTAATCTGGAGAAGGAAACAGACATCCAAATCCAGGAGGCACAGAGAACTCCCACCACAATCAACAGAAGCAGACCAACACCAAGGTATATCATAGTTAAATTTGCAAAATACAGAGATAGGAAAAAGTCCTGAAAGCAGCAAGGGAAAAGAAATCCCTGACCTACAAGGGAAGACAAATAATGTTAGCAGCAGATCTATCCATAGAAACTTGACAGGCCAGAAGAGATGGCATGATATATTCAACATGATGAAATGGACAAATATGCAGCCAAGAATACTTTATCCAGCAAGGCTGGTATTCAGAATAGATGGAGAGATGAAGTGTTTCCCAGAGGGGCACCTGAGTGACTCAGTTGGTTAAGTGTCTGACTCTTGATTTCCACTCAGGTCATGATCTCAGGTTTGTGAGATTGAGACCCATACTGGGCTCTGCACTGGGAGCAGAGCCCACTTAAAATTCTCACTCCCTCTGCCATCCCTTGTCCCCTCTTGTGTGCTCTCTCTATCTCAAAAAAAAAAAAACAAACAAACAAAAACTAAAAGAGCTCATAACCACTAAACCAGGCCTGCAAGAAATATTAAAGGGGACTCTTTGAGTGGGAAAGAAAGACCAAAAGCAATAGACTAGAAAGAAACAGAGAAAATCTCCAGAAACAACAACTTTACAGGCAACACAATGGTGTGAAATTCATACCTATTAATAATCGCTCCAAATGCAAATGGACTAAATGCTCCAATCAAAACACATAGGGGGTCAGA
>NW_022590444.1:0-14054 GCF_004348235.1 Phoca vitulina | reverse complement strand
ATTTGATTTCCTGGTTGACTCATTCATTGTTTAGTAGCATGTTCTTTTTTTTTTTTTTAAGATTTTATTTGAGAGAGAGAATGAGAGAGAGAGAGAGAGCACATGAGAGGGGGGAGGGTCAGAGGGAGAAGCAGACTCCCTGCCGAGCAGGGAGCCCGATGTGGGACTCGATCCAGGGACTCCAGGATCATGACCTGAGCCGAAGGCAGTCGCTTAACCAACTGAGCCCCCAGGCGCCCTTAGTAGCATGTTCTTTAGCTTCCAGGTGTTTGTGGTCTTTCCAGATTTTTTTGTGGTTGACTTCTGGTTTTATACTATTGTGGTCAGAAAAGGTGTATGGTGTGATTTCTATCTTTTTGTATTTGTTGAGGCCTGATTTGTGACCTAATATGTAGCCTATTCTGGAGAATGCCCCATGTGCACTTGAAAAGGATGTGTATCTTAGTGCTTTGAGGATGGAATACATCTGTTTTAGGGTCTGAATATATCTATTAACTCTATCTGGTCCACTGTGTCATTGAAAGCCAGTTTCTTTTTTGATTTTCTGTTTGGATGATCTGTCCATTGATGTAAGTGGGGTCTTAAAGTATTACTATCAATTAGTTCCTTTATGTTTGTTATTAATTATTTTGTGTATTTGGGTGGTCCCATGTTGGGTGCCTAAATATTTACAGTTGTTATACCTTTTTGTTGGATTGCCCCCTATTTATGATATTGTAGCCTTCCTTATCTCTGTTATAGTCTTTGTTTTAAAGTCCAGTTTGGGGCTCCTGGGTGGCTCAGTCCGTTAAACAACTGCCTTCCACTCAGGTCATGATCCCAGGGTCCTGGGATCAAGCCCCATGTCAGGCTCCTTGTTCTCTGCAGAGCCTGCTTCTCCTTCTCCCTCTGTTTCTCCCCCTTCTTGTACTCTCTCTCTGTTAAATAAATAAATAAAATCTTTAAAAAAGTAAAATAAAAAAAGTCCAGTTTGTCTGAGATAAGTATTGCTACTCCAGCTTTCTTTTGACATCCATTTGCATGATAATGTGTCTTTACCCCCTCAAATTCAATCTCCACTTGTCTTTAGGTCTAAAATGAGTCTCTTGTAGGTAGCTTATAGATGGATCTTGTTTTTTTATCCATTCTGTCACTTGTGTCTTTTAATTGGATCATTTAGGCCATTTACATTCAAAATAATTACTGTTAGATATGTATTTATCAACATTTTATTACTTGTTTTGTCATTGTTTCTGGAGACTTTCTATGTTCCTTTCTAATATTTGTTTCTTTTGGTCTTTCTTTCCTACTCAAATAGTCCCCTTTAATATTTCTTGCAGGGCTGGTTTAGTGGTCAGGAAGTCCTTTAGTTTTTGCTTGTCTCAGAAACTCTCCTATTCTGAATGATAATCTTGTTAGATAGAGTATGCAGCTGCAAATATTTCCTATTCAGCTTGTTGAATATATCATGCCACTCTTTTTTGGCTTGCCATGTTTCTTTTGAGGGATCTTCAGCTAGCCTTATGGGTCTTCCCTTGTAAGTTAAGGACTACTTTTCTCTTGCTGCTCTTAAGATTTTTTTTCTTTATCACTATATTTTTCAAATTTAATTGCAATATGTCTTGGTGTTGTCCTGCTTCTGTTGATTTTGATGGGCTTTCTCTGTGCCTCCTCAATCTGGATGTCTGTTTGTTTGTTTGTTTTTCCCAGAGTAGGGAAGTTTTTAGCTATTATTTCCTAAAATAAATTTTCTGCCCCCTTTCCCCTATCTTCTTCTGGGACTCTTATGATACAAATGTTATTATGTTTGATGGGATCACTGAGTTCCTTAAGTCTACTCTCATGTTGCATAATTCTTTCTCTCTTTTGCTCATCTTCATTATTTTCCATTATTTTGTCCTCTATGTCACTAATTCGTTCTTCTACTTCCATTTTGCTGTTCATTGCATTAAACCTGTTTCCAATCTTGTTTATTGCATTCTTCATCTCTGATTGATTCTTTTTTAACTCTTTTAACTCTGTGACAAGGTTCTCACTGATGTCTTCTATTCTTTCTGAGGCCTAGTGAGTATCCTTTGATTGTTGCTTTAAATTCTCCATCAAGCATTTTACTTACATCTGTTTCTCCTAGGTCTTGGGCCATGGCCTTATCTTGTTCTTTCATTTGGGATAAATTCCTCTGTCTTGGCATTTTGTTTAAGTCTCTGCCTTTTTTTCTGTCTTAGAAAAGCCAGTTATGCCCTCTGCTCCTGAAAGTAATGCTTTTTGAAGAAAAGCTCATGTAGTGTTCAGTGCCTGACACTTCAGAGAGTGTCTCTGGTGTGTGTGGTATGTGATCTGTTGTGTTCTGGCTGCTCTGTCCTTCAGGCCAGTCATCCCTGGTCTGGCAATCTTTAACTAGGTATGCTCTGGTCTGATTGTGAAATGAGAACTGACACCACTTCTACCAGAATTGAGGACCTGCAGAACTCTATGGTCAGAGTATGTGCTGTGGGCAGTGGTTTGTGTTGGTCTTCTGGGAGAGAGGTCTGCTGTACTGGGACTGAGGCAAGCTTGTCTGTGAAGGGCAGTCCCACCAAAGCACAGGAGGATGGGACGTGGTATAAGCAAATTAGGCAGCCAGTGTCCTGCTGTTCTGTTTCCTGCAGGTGCCTCTGGGTTTATACTGAGGGGTGGTGAAGGGAAATGGCACTGGCCAGCTTCTTTATTCCCATAGGGACATTTTGGTGGATTCTACCTCTCAGGGATACACTCTGGGAAGAGTGAATAATCTCCCTGCTGTGTGCCCCAGGCACTCTTCAGATCTCTGTCTCCAGGCTTTCTGCCCCTGGGTTGTTTCCTTGCCTTTTTTCCAGGAGCAGAACATTTCCCTTAGGGCTCTATCCCAGCCAAGCCTGCTGATCTTTAAAACTCTAGGCTTTAAGCCCCACTGGTTGCAAGAATTCACAAAATGGAGGAAATGTTCTCCTTGTGTGTTCCCCTGTGTGTTCCTCTCTCAGCCCTTCTCTGCAACCACAGTTCCCTCCCATCCACAGCACCTGAGATCAGTTTCTCTCTAAACCACATCTCCACACGTCCTACCTTCTTCAATGTGGTCTCTTCTCTCCTTCTAGTTGTGGAGTTTGTTCTGTCAGTCTTCATTTAAATTTCTGAGGTATTTGGGATGATTTGATATTTAGTTGTGTTCATGGGATGAGACGAGCCTAGGGTCTTCCTGCTCCACTGCCATATTCCATCTTTCCTTTCAAAGTGTTTTTGAATTTTCACCATGAATTCTCTTGGACTCATTAGTTATTTGGCAGTGCTTTTAAAAAATAGAAGTGCAGTTGATATACAATATTACATTTGAAGTGTACAATGTTGTGATTCAACATTTACATATATTATGAAGTGATCACCACAATAAGTGATCACCACCATCAAAGTAGATACAAGATGCCAGATTATATTTCCCTATGCTGTACATTACATCTCTGTGACTTTTTAAAAATTTTTATAGTTAGAAGTTTTACCTTTTAATTTCCTTCCCCTATTTTGCCTGTCTCCCCAGCCTTTTTCCCTTTAGTCAATCATCAAATAGTTCTATGTATCTATGAGTTTGTTTTGTTTGTTCACTTGTTTTGTTTTTAAATTCCACATATAAGTGAAATCATATAATATTTGTCTTTCTCCATCTGACTCATTTCACTTAACATTATACCCTCTAGGTCCATCCATGTTGTTGGAAATGGTAAGATCTTATTTTGTTTTATGACTGACTAATATTTCATTGTGTATGTGACTTTTTTTTTTTTTAATCCATTCATCTATCAGTGAACACTTGGGTTCCTTCCCTATCTTGACTATTTTAAATAATGTTGCAATAAACATCGGGGTGCATATATCCTTTCAAATTAGTATTTTTATATCTTTTGGTAAATAGCCAGTAGTGGAATTACTGGAGCATATGATATTTCTATTTTTAATTTTTTGAGGAACCTCCATTTGGTTTCCACAGTGGCTGCATCAATTTGCATTCCCACCAATAGTACCTGAGAGTTCCTTTTTCTAAACATCCTCATCAATACTTGTTCCTTGTTGTCTTTTTTATTCTAGCCATTCTGACAGGTGTGAATTGATATCTCATTGTGATTTTGATTTGCATTTCCCTGATGATTAATGATGTTGAGCATCTTCTCATATCTCTGTTGGTCAGCTGTATGTCTTCTTTGGAAACATATCATTGAGGAACTCTGCCCATTTTTAGTCAAAGAATTTTTTTGGTTTTGAGTTGTATAAGTTCTTTATATATTTTTAATATTAATGCTTTATCACGTATATCATTTGCAAATATCTTCTCCCATTCAGTAGTTTGCCTTTTTCTTTTTTACATTTAATTTTATTATGTTAGTCACCATACAATACATCATTAGTTTTTGATGTAGTGATCCATGATTCATTATTTTTGTATAACACCCAATGCTCCAGGCAGTACATGCCCTCTTAATACCCATCACTGGGCTAACCCATCCCCCCACCCCCCTCCCCTCTAAAACCCTAAGATTGTTTCTCAGAGTCCATAGTCTCTTATGGTTCGTCTCTCCCTCCGATTTTCCCCCTTCATTTTTCCCTTCCTTCTCCTAATGTCCTCCATGCTAGTCCTTATATCCCATAAATAAGTGAAACCATATGATAATTGACTTTCTCTGCTTGACTTATTTCACTTAGCATAATCTCCTCCAGTCCCATCCATGTTGATGTGAAAGTTGGGTATTCATCTTTTCTGATGGCTGAGTAATATTCCATTGTATATATGGACCACATCTTCTTTATCCATTCATCTGTCGAAAGGCATCTCAGCTCTTTCCACAGATTGGCTATTGCGGACATTACTGCTATGAACGTATGCATATGGCTCTTCTTTTCACTACATCTGTGTCTTTGGGGTAAATACTCAGTAGTGCAATTGCTGGGTCATAGAGTAGCTCTATTTTTAATGTTTTGAGGCACTTCCACACTGTTTCCAAAGTGGCTGTACCAACTTGCATTCTTACCAACAGTGTAAGCAGGTTCCCCTTTCTTCACAACCTCTCCAACATTTGTTGTTTCTTGCCTTGTGAATTTTTACCATTCTAACTGATGTAAGGTGGTATCTCAATGTGTTTTTTTTTTTTTGATGTAGTGTTCCATGATTCATTGTTTCTGTATAACACCCAGTGCTCCATGCAGAACGTGCCCTCTTTAATACCCATCACCAGGCTAACCCATCCTCCTACCCCCCTCCCCTCTAGAACCCTCAGTTTGTTTTTCAGAGTCTCAATGTGGTTTTGAATTGAATTTTCCTGATGGCTAATGATGATGAACATTTTTTCATGTGTCTGTTAGCTATTTGTATGTCTTCTTTGGAGAAGTGTCTGTTCATGTCTTCCACCCAGTTTTTGACTTTCAGAGTATAGGGATAGAGGGAACATTCCCTAAGTTCATAAAATCCATCTATGAAAAACCCAGCAAATATCATCCTCAATGGGGAAATGCTGAGAGCGTTTCCCTTAAGATCAGGAACATGTCAAAGATGCCCACTCTCTCCATTATTTTTCAACATAGTACTAGAAGTCTTAGCAACAGCAATCAGACAACAAAAGAAATAAAAGGTATTCGAATTGGCAAAGAAGAAGTAAAACTCTCTCTTTTTGCAGATGACGTGATATTTTATGTGGAAAACCCAAAAGACGCCACCCCCAAATTACTAGAACCCATACAGCAATTCAGGAATGTGGCAGGATACAAAATCAAAGCACAGAAATCAGTTGCTTTCTTATACACTAACAACACAACTGTAGAAAGAGAAATTAGAGAAACGATTCCATTTACAATAGCACCAAAAACCATAAGGTACCTCGGAATAAACCTAACCAAAGAGGTAAAGGATCTATACTCTAGGAACTACAGAACACTCATGAAAAAAATTGAAGAAGACACAAAAAGATGGAAAAATGTTCCATGCCCATGGATCGGAAGAATAAACGTTGTTAAAATGTCTATGCTACCCAGAGCAATCTATACCTTCAACATCATCCCGATCAAACTTCCAATGACATTTTTCAAAGTGCTGGAACAAACAATCCTAAAATTTGTATGGAATCAGAAAAGACCCTGAATTTCCAAGGAAAGGTTGAAAAAGAAATACAAAGCTGGGGGCATCACGTTGCCAGATTTCAAGCTATATTACAAAGGAGTGATCACCAAGACAGCATGGTACTGGCACAAAAACAGATGTATAGACCAGTGGAACAGAATAGAGAGCCCAGATTTGTACCCTCAACTCTATGGTCAAATAACCTTCGACAAAGCAGGAAAAAACATGCAATGGAAAAAAGACAGTCTCTTCAATAAATGGTGCTTAGAAAATTGGACAGCTATATACAGAAGTATGAAATTCGAACATTCTCTAACACCATAAACTCAAAATGAATGAAAGACCTTAATGTGACACAGGAATCCATCAAAATCCTAGAGGAGATCATAAGCAGTAACCTCTTTGACATTGGTCACAGCAACTTCTTTCAAGATACATCTCCAAAGGCTAGTGAAACAAAAGCAAAAATGAACTTTTGGGACTTCATCAAGATAAAAAGCTTCCGCACTGCAAAGTCAACAAAAGAAAGAGGCAACCCACAGAATGGGAGAAGATATTTGCAAATGACACTACAGATAAAGGGCTGGTATCCAAGATCTATAAAGAACTTCTCAATCTCAACAGCCAAAAAGCAAATAATCAAGTCAAAAAATGAGCAGTAGTTTGCCTTTTTCATTTTGTTGACAGTTTCTTTCACTGTGCAAAATCTTTTTTTTTTTTTTTTTTTTTTTGGTGTAGTCCCAATAGTTTATTTTTGATTTTGTTTTCCTTGCCTGAGGAAATATATCTAGAAAAATGTTTCTAGGGCCAACGTCAGAGAAATTACTGCCTATGTCTTCTTCTAGGAGTTTTATGGTTTCAGATCTCACATTTAGGTCCTTAATCCATTTTGAATTTATATGTGTATATGGTATAAGAGAGTGGTCTGGTTTTATTCTTTTCATGTAGCTATCCAGTTTTCCCAGCACCATTTGTGGAAGAGATTGTCTTTTCCCCATTGTATGTTCTTGCCTCTTTTGTTTACATTAATTGACCATATAAAGGTGAGTTTATTTCTGGGCTCTCTGTTTTGTTCCATGGATCCATGTGTCTATTTTTTGTGGCAGTGCCATACTGTTTTAATTACTACAGTTTTGTAGTGTATCTTGAAATCTGTGATTGTGATACTTCTAATTTTGTATTTTCTCAAGCTTGCTTTGGTTATTTGGCGTCTTTTGCAGTTCCACACAGATTTTAGGATGGTTTCTCCTAGTTCTGTGAAAAATGGTGTTGGTATTTTGATAGGGATTGCATTAAGTCTGAGGATTGATTTAGGTAGTATGGACATTTCAGCAATGTTGGTTCTTCCAATCCATGAATATGGGCTGTCTTTCCATTTGTTTGTGTCATCTTCAACTACTTTCATCAGTGTTTTATAGTTTTCAGAGTACATGTCTTTCATCTCCTGGTTAAATTTATTACCAAGCATTTTATTATTTTTGGTGTAATTGTAAATGGGATTGCTTTAATTTCTTTTTTTTGCTGATTCATTATTAATGTATAGAAATGTAATTGATTTCTTTATATTAATTTTGTATCCTTCAACTTTACTGAATTCATTTATCTGTTCTAGTAGTTTTTTGATGAGTCTTTAGGGTTTTCTATATATAGTATCTTATCATCTGCAAATAGTGAACATTTTACTTCTTCACAAATTTGGATGCCTTTTATTCCTTTCTCTTGTCTGATTCCTGCAGCTAAGACTTCCAGTACTACATTGAATAAAAGTGGTGTGAATAAGCATTCTTATTTCATTTCTGATCTTAGAGGAAAATCTCTTAGTTTTTCACCATTGAATATGATGTTAGGTGTGGGTTTTTCATATATGACCTTTATTATGTTGAAGTATGTTCCTTCTAAACCTAGTTTGCTGAGGTTTTTTTTTTTTTCCATTTTGGATGTTGTACTTTGTCAAATACATTTCCCTGATGATTAGTGATGTTGAACTTCTTTTATGTGACTGTTGACCATCTGTGTCTTTTTTGGAGAAGTATCCATTCAGGTCCTCTGCCCATTTTTAAGTTAGATTGTTTTTTAGTTATTGAGTTGTGTGAGTTTTTTATATATTTTAGATATTAAACTGTTAAATATATCATTTGCAAATATCTTCTCCCATTCAGTATATTCCCATTTGTGTTTGCTGATGGAATCTTTTGCTGTGCAAAAGCATTTTAGTTTGATGTAGTCCCATTTGCTTATTTTATTTTTGCTTTTGCTGTCCTTGCCTGAGGCGAGATTGGGGAAAAAAAAAAAAAACATTGTTAAGACTGATGTCAAAGAGATTACTGCCTATGCTTTATTCTAGGAGTTTTATGTTTTCCAGTCTTCATTTGTCTTTAATCTATTTTGAACTTGTGTATATGGTGTAAAAAAGTGGTCCAGTTTCATTCCTTTTTACATATAGCTGTCCAGTTTTCTCAACAATATTTATTGAAAAAACTGTCTTTTCCTCTTTGTATGTTTCTTCCTTTGTTGAAAATTAATTGATGGATAAATGTGGGTTTATTTCTAGACTCTCTCTTCTGTTCTATTGATCTATGTGTCTTTTATTTTAATGTGTTTTGATTAATTTTCACATATTTGTGAACTTCCTTTTCTTGTTTTCTAATTTTATGCTTTTGTGGTGGGAGAATATACTTTGTAGAATTTCAATCCTTTTACATTTATTGAGGCTTGCTTTATGACCTATCATATGGTCTATCCAGGAGTATGCATCCATCTGTATTTCTAAAATATGTGCTAAGATTTATTACTCTCATATATTTAGCCTGGTTACCTAGGGACTGCTCCATAATCAGCCTAAGTTAATTTTGGTCAATGGTTGTGCTTAAGTTTCCTTGAAAGATAAATATTTATTTTTTACCACTGGATGTATGTATGAGTTGGAGACTGCTATCATAATTCCTGCAGTTTATGTTTTGATCCATGTTCATCAGGGACTAAGAGCTTAGATTTTCCTTTGCTGTTTACTGCTAAGTGAATCCAGCCTTTTTCATGTACACACGGTCTTCCATATCACCAGGTATGTGTGTAATTTTACTTCTTAGTTTGTCATCTTAAACATTGCCTTTGGGTCAGAGTAGTTTATTCAGTCAGTGTCTAATCTGTGAGAGACCGTGCTTAAGTCCCTAGTGCCAGTGAGAACTACACTATTTGTTGATGCATCTGTGTGCAGCTTGAGAAATGCTTTCACATTTGCCCCACACCTGCTCTGATTGCAGTCTAGCACTTGCACATAGGAATCCTAAGTGGAAAGATTGACTGTGATCCCTTCCTGGCCCTCTGTGAATCTGTGATCCCTTCTTTCCAAAAAGGGCTTTCTTTTTCCCTGTTTCTTTCTGTTAAACTTCTGGTTGTCTTGCTCTGGTGCTATTACTATCATGGAGTTATAGGTTTCCTGCCCTCTTAGTTGTTCTTCCTCCAGATCTCCATCTGGAAAATAACATCCTTATGTATTCTAAATGCCCTGCTTCAAATCAAGTCTGTCCTCTCAGCCAGGCAGGGAGTTCTTTGCCATTATGACCAACTTCTTTTTTTAGGTAAAACCTCTGCAGAGAGAGAGGAGGCAAGATGGTGGTTGAGTAGGGGACCCTGTTTCAACTGGTCCCCTGAATTTAGCTGGATATCTACCAAACCATTTTGAACACCCACAAAATCAACCTGAGATGTAAGAATATATATCTGGATCTCTACAAGCAGAAAAGTGACTGCTTTGCAAGGTAGGATATGCAGAGTCATGAATATGCCAGGAGATATTGGAAGATAGAGGGGGAAGGAGGCCCCATAAGCTGGCTCCTGGAAAGTGATAGAACACCAAAGTGCAAAATCAAAACCCTTAGAAATCTGCTCTAGGGAGAGACATCCCTCTCTGAAAGGGGTTCTGGAAATGAAAAGGGAAAATTCTAGGTAGGGCGTTGTGGTTTCGGGTTATGAGGAGCCACAAAGTGAAGGGGGGTCCCGGAACCAGTAGAGTACCTGAGCAGTGGACCCAGGAAGCTGTTTATGGTCAGAGAATTCAGGAAAGGAATCTCAGCTCGGATCACCATAAACCATGAGCCAGGCCAGTCGATAACCGCTTTTCTCTTGGGCAGCCTGAAAAATTCTGGACCCTGCACCCGTGACTGGGCAAAAACTTGCAGAGCAGTATCATCCCAGAAAGGGCTTTAAGCAGCACTCAGACATGAGCCAGGAGCTCTGGTTGCACGCACAAACCCATGGCTGCTCCTGGTTTTAGAATCACAAAGGGCAGTGGCACTCCCAGGCCCCTAGGACTACCTCTGAGAGAGTTGCTGTGGGTGCACACCACAGGAGGCTGTGGTTTTTGGTGGACCATATAGAAGTGGAGACTGTTTACCATAGTACATGTACTATGGTGAGTGCTGTGAATTGTGTAAGACTGATGAATATCAGACCTGTACCCCTGAAACAAATAATACATTATATGTTAATAAAAAAACTTAAAAAAAAAAAGAAGTGGAGCTGTTTGTCCTGGAGGGTTTATTAAAGGGCAGACTGTGAATTTTCTACTCTTGGCCAAAGGTGGCCATTTTTGCTCTGATTCTCTGAAGAAGAGTGGAAAGCCCCAAAAGAACAAAAGCCACACAGAAGACTGGCTTCCACTGAGCCCACACCCTTGACAGGGGCAGGGCAACTTTGCACAAGCAGGGTTTCCTGAGATAAAGCACGGCTGGCCCCTCCCCCAGAAGACAGGCTGGAAGAATAGCTGGATGATGATCTTATGTATTCCATAAGACTGTAAAATCCCAACACCAGGGGGAAATTATATATTGAGCTCCAGGTGTGGCCTCACAACTTGTTTATTTTTCAGATAAAATTCTCCTTTCTTTTTATTGTTTCTTTTCTTTTTCTTTTTCTTATGCTTTTTCTCTGTTTTTTTTTTTCTATTTACCTTCTCATTTCAACTAGATGTTTACTACATCAACTTACATTTTGTAGTAGCTTTTTAACTTGTATTTTTTCACACCTATAGTTTTTATAGGTATATACTTTATTGTAGTCATTTTTTCACTATTTATTTTTACCTTTATATATACATAAGTTTTAATTTCCTTATAATTTGGGGACATAGTGTCCTCTAACACACAGACCAAAATACACCCAGGAACAACTGAAACATCCTGTTTTGTCCACACTGAGAGATTATAACACCCTTCCCCCCCTTTTTTTAATTTTTAAAATTTTATACTTGTGTTTCATTTTGGCTTTGTTTTTTGGTGGTGGCTTCAGACCACTCTGGATTTTGCTAGGGTGCATCTTGCTTGGGTCATGGTTGATATTTTGGACTCTGCTAATTTACTCAACCATCCCTCGACAGAAGGACTAGGAGGAGGAACTCTCAACAAAGAAAAGAAACAGAGACAATGTTCTCTGTCACAGAACTAATGGATATAGATATAAGCAAGATGTCAGAGATAGAATTCAGGATAGCAATCATAAAGTCAATAGCTAGGCTTGAAAAAAGCATTAGTAACAACATAGTATCTTTAAGAGCAGAAATGAGACCTAATCAGGCTGAACTAAAAAATGCTATGAATGAGATGCAGTATAAGCTGGATACTCTAACAGCCAGGGTAAATGAGGCAGAAGAGCACATTAGTGACCTAGAAGATAAGCTGATAGAAAGGTAGGAAGTTGAGGAAAACAGAGATAGGCTGCTAGTAGCATATGAAAAAAGGATTGGAGAGATTAATGATACCAGGAAACGTTCCAATATCAGAATTATTGGAATCCCCAAGGGGGTGGAGAGAGAGGACTAGAAGGTATATTTGTGTGAATCATAGCTGAGAACTTCCCTAATCTGGGGACAGAAACAAGAATTCATATCCAAGAGGCAGAGAGGATCCCTCCCAAAATCAATAAAAATAGATCAACACCCCAACATATAATAGTAAAGCTTCCAGATCTTAGAGCCAAGGAAGCTATCCTGAGAGCAGCTAGGGGGGAAGAGATTTCTTACCTACAGAGGGAGGAACATCAGAATAACACTAGACCTATCCACAGAGACCTGGCAAACCAGAAAGGGCTAGCAAGACATATTCAGGGTACTAAATGAGAAAAACATGTAGCCAAAAATACTTTATCCAGGAAGCCTGTCATTCAGAATGGATGGAGAGATAAAGATCTTCTGGGACAGGCAGAAACTGAAAGAATATGCGACCACCAAGCCAGCCCTGCAAGAAATATTAAGGGGGATTCTATAATATAGAATATATTCTATATTATAAGATATATAATATAATCTATATTAAGCAGATTTTCTATATAGTAATATAAACCAGAAAGAAACAGAGAAAATATAGAGAAACAGGAACTTAACAGGCAATACAATGGCACTAAATTCATATCTTTCAATAGATACTCTGAATGTAAATGGACTGAATGCTCTTATAAAAAGACAAAGGGTTTTGGATTGGATAAAAAAGCAGGACTCATCCATATGCTATCTACAAGAGACTCATTTTGAACATAAAGACACCTCCAGATTGAGAGTGAGGGGACAGAGAACCATTTACAATGCCAACAGACCTCAAAAGAAAGCTGGGGTAGCAATCCTCATTATTGGACCAACTAGATTTTAAACCAAAGACTGTAGTAAGAGATGTAGGGGGCACTATATCAAACTTAAGGGGTCTATTCAAAAAGAAAATCTAACAATTATAAATATCTCTGTCCCCAACATGGGAGGAGCCAATTACATAAACCAACTAATAACCAAAATAAAGAAACATATTGATAATAATACATTAATAGTAGGAGACTTAAACACTCCACTAACAGCATTGGACAGATCATTTAAGCAGAAGATCAACAAAGAAACAAGAGCTTTAAATGACACATTGGACCATATGGACTTCGTAGATATATACAGAACATTCCATCCTAAAACAACACAATACTCATTCTTCTCATGTGCACATGGAACTTTCTCCAGAAGAGACCACATACTGGGTCACAAATCAGGTCTCAACCGATACCAGAAGATTCAGATCAAAAGCCAGTAATATATATGGCAAAAATTGAAGAGAAAGGAATCCAAGTATATATTTAAAGAAATCCAGCAAACCATTACAAAAGAGAGCAAGAAAAGATAGCAATAGAGAAAAACTACAATCATGAAACCAGTAACAACATAGCAATAAATACATACCTATCAATATTTATATTGAATGTAAATGGAGTAAACACTCCAATCAAAACACATAGTGACAGAGTGAATTAAAAAACAGGACCTGTCTATATGCTGCCTACAAGAGACATAGTTCAGACCTAAAGACACATGCACATTGAAAGTAAGGGGATGGAGAAGCATTTATCAGGGAAATGGATGTGGAAATAAAGCCCGTGTAGCAATACTTATTATGAACAAAATAGACTATCAATCTATTGATATCAATCTATCTATTAGGGGATAATCCAACAAGAAGATATAATAATTGTAAATATTTAGGCACCCAACATGGGACCACCCAAATACACAAAATAATTAATAACAAACATAAAGGAACTAATTGATAGTAATACTTTAAGACCCCACTTACATCAATGGACAGATCATCCAAACAGAAAATCAAAAAAGAAACAGTGGCTTTCAATGACACAGTGGACCAGATAGAGTTAACAGATATATTCAGACCCTAAAACAGATATATTCCATCCTCAAAGCACTGGCATACACATCCTTTTCAAGTGCACATGGGGCATTCTCCAGAATAGGTTACATATTAGGTCACAAATCAGGCCTCAACAAATACAAAAAGATAGAAATTATACCATACACCTTTTCTGACCACAATAGTATAAAACCAGAAGTCAACCACAGAAAAATCTGGAAAGACCACAAACACCTGGAAGTTAAAGAACATGCTACTAAACAATGAATGAGTCAACCAGGAAATCAAAT
>NW_022590443.1:0-14056 GCF_004348235.1 Phoca vitulina | reverse complement strand
CAGTTCAGGATGGGTTGACCTCAGGACAAATCCATTTCAATTTGAGCATGTCCATGTTAACCATGTCCTACAGGGTTGTATGACTCTGTAGAGCTTGTCAAGGAAGATACTACAGCCTCACCAGGTTATTTCTCAATGACCTTATGTTGAATTTTATGTCCTCTGAACCCTTATTTTGGGTATACTTTGGGGTTAAGATATTGAATCACACAAGATAAACCCATTACAATGCCCTTATCTCCTGAACTGTGGATTCCTTCTTCTATATCATATGAGGCTATTTATGGCACTGACAGTCTTTTATGGAGTATGGCAATCTTTTTTCATCCTTTTTTTTGTCATGGTAAGATATATATTAAATACATTATTTAAAAAATTTTAAGTATTCAGTTATGTAGCATTAAGGACTTTCTCCCTATTGCAGAACCACTGCCTATATCCATCTACAGAACTTTCGCAACACCTCAAACTGAACCTTTGTCCCCATGAAACACAAACTCCCCGTTGCCCCTCTACCCAGCACCTGGCTCCCACCATCCTACTTTCTCTCTCTAAAACAGAGTATTCTAGGGGCGCCTGGGTGGCTCAGTTGGTTAAGCGACTGCCTTCAGCTCAGGTCATGATCCTGGAGTCCCGGGATTGAGTCCCGCATCAGGCTCCCTGCTCAGCAGGGAGTCCACTTCTCCCTCTGACCCTCCCCCCCTCATGCTCTCTCTATCTCATTCTCTCAAATAAATAAATAAAATCTTAAAAAAAAATAAAACAGAGTATTCAAGGTACCCCATATAGATGTAATAGTATAATATTTGTCCTTCTGAGTCTGGCTTCTTTGACTTAGTTTAATGTTGGTGAGGTTCACTACACTTTGTTCATCTGTGACTTTGTTGATGGATGTTGGTGTTGTCTCCACATTCTGGCTACTGTAAATAAAGCTTTATGAAAATCAGTGTACAAATATCTGTTCTAGTCACTACTATAAATTCTTTGGGCCATATAAGTAAGCATATACCCACAAGTGAAACTACTGGATCATATGATAATTTTATGTTTCAGTTTTTGAAGAACTGGCACACTGTTTCCTGCAGCTGCTGTGTCACTTCTTATTCTCAACAGCAAAGTACCACAAGGTTCCAATTTCCCCACATCCTTGCCAACTCTTTTTTTTTTCTGTTTTAGCTTTGAAAATAGCCATAGTGTGTGTGAAGTGGTGTCACATTATGGTTTGGTTTGCATTTCCTTAATGATTGTGATGTGCATCTTTCATGTGTTAATTAGCCATTCCTATGTCTTCTCTGGAGAATGGCCATTAGTGTGTTCTTTGTAGTTAAGAGACTGTTTCTGGTTTGTCTCTGTCTCTTTTTTTTCCTTTGCACATGTTTATTTTCTTAAATTCCATATGAGTGAAATCACATGGTATTTGTCTTTGTCTGACTGACTTACTTTGTTTAACATAATGGCCTCTAGTTCCATCCATGTGTTTGCAAATGGCAAGATTTCATTCTTTTTTGATGGTTGAGTAATATTTCAATGTATATGTATACCATATCTTTATTCATTCATCTGTCAGTGGACATCTAGGCCCTTTCCATATTTCAGCTATTGTGGACATTGTTGCTATAAACATTGGGTTGCATGTGCCCCTTTGAATCATTATGTTTGTATCCTTTGGATAAATACCTAGCAGTGCAATTTCTGCATTATAGGTCATTCTATTTTTAACTTTTTGAGGAACTTCCATACTCTTTTCCAGAGCAGCTGCACCAGTTTGCTTTCCCACTAACAGTGCAAGAGGGTTCCCCTTTCTCCGCATGCTCACCAACATCTGTTGTTTCTTGAGTTGTTAATTTTAGCTATTCTTACTGGTGTGTGGTGGTATCTCATTGTGGTTTTGATTTGTGTTTATTTATTTATTTATTTATTTATTTATTTATATTTTTTATTATTTATTTTTATTATGTTATGTTAGTCACCATACAGTACATCATTAGTTTTTGATGTAGTGTTCCATGATTCATTGTTTGTGTATAACACCCAGTGCTCCATGAAATACATGCCCTCCTTAATACGCATCACCCAGCTAACCCATTCCCTTACCCACCTCCCCTCTAAAACCCTCAGTTTGTTTCCTTGAGTCCATAGTCTCTCATAGTTCTTCTCCCCATCTGATGTCCCACACTTCATTTTTTCCTTCCTTCTCCTAATGTCCTCCATGCTATTCCTTATGTTCCACAAATAAGTGAAACCATAGGATAATTGTCTTTCTCTGCTTGACTTATTTCACTTAGCATAATCTCCTCTGGTTCCATCCATATTGATGTCAAAGTTGGGTATTCATCCTTTCTGATGGCTGAATAATATTCCATTGTGTATATGGACCACATCTTCTTTATCCATTCATCTGTCGAAGGGCATCTCAGCTCTTTCCACAATTTGGCTATTGTGGGCATTGCTGCTATGAACATTGGGGTGCATGTGGCCCTTCTTTTCACTACATCTGTATCTCTGGGGTAAATACCCAGTAGTGCAATTGCTGGGTCATAGGGTAGTTCTATTTTTAACTTTTTGAGGAACCTCCAAACTATTTTCCAAAGTGGCTGTATCAACTTGCATTCCCACCAACAGTGATTTGTATTTATGAGTGATGATTAGGAGTAATGTGAGCATTTTTCATGTGTCTGTTAGCCATTTGTATGTCTTCTTTCCAAGAAATACCTATTCATGTCTTCTGCCCATTTCTTGACTGGATTCATTGTTTTGGATGTTGAGTTTGAATAGTTCTTATAAATTTTGGATACTAGCCTTATCTGATAAGTCATTTGCAAATATCTTCTCCCATTCCGTATGTTGCCTTTTAGTTTTGTTGACTGTTTCTTTTGCCGTGCAAAAGATTTTATACTGATGAAATCCCAATAGTTTATTTTTGCTGCTTTTGTTTCCCTTGCCTTTGGAGATGTGTCTATCAAGAATTTGCTGTGGCTGAGGTAAAGAGGTTGCTGCCTGTGTTCTCTAGGATTTTGAAGGATTCCTGTCTCACATTTAAGTCTTTCATCCATCTTGAGTTTATTTTTGTATATGGTCTAAAAAGTGGTCCAGTTTCATTCTTCTGCAAGTGGCTGTCCAGTTTTCCCAAACCATTTGTTGAAGAGACTTTTTCCCACTGAGTATTCTTTCCTGCTTTGTTGAAGATTAGTTGACCATAGAGTTGAAGGTCCATTTCTGGGTTTATTCCTAGGTATCTTATGATTTTTGGTGCAAGTATAAATTGGATTGATTCTTTGATTTCTCTTTCTTCTGCTTTATTGTTAGTGTATAGTAATGCAACTGACTTATGTGCTTTGATTTTATATCTTGCAACTTTGCTGAATTCCTGTATCAGTTCTAGCAATTTTTGGTGAAGTCTTTTGGGTTTTCTACATAATGTATCATGTCCTAGCCTTAGGAATCAGAAAACAAAAAGGAATAAAAGACATCCAAATTGGCAAAGAAGAGGTCAAGCTTTCACTCTTTGCAGACAACTTAAATATATTTAAAAAAATTTTTTATTATGGAAGTGTTTATCACTCTATTGTACACCTGAAACTAATATTACCTGCATGTTAACTAACTGGAATCTAAGTAAAAGCATTGCCTTTTAAAAATTGAGTTGTTTGGGTTTTTTGCTATTGAATTTCTGTACATATTTTGGATATTAATCTATTATCAGGTATGTAGTTTGCCAATCTTTTCTCCATTTGTGGGTTGCATTTTCACTTGGGAAATAGTTCCCTTTGATGAACAGGTATTTTTAATTTTGCTGAAGTATTTTTTCTCTAGTTGCCTGTATCTTTGGGGGTATATCTAGGAAATCTGGTCAAATCCAGTGTCATGGAGATGTACTTCTGTGTTTTCTTCTAAGTGCTTACAGTTTTATTTCTTGTGGCTAGATCTGTGATCCATTTGGAATCATATTTGTAGATGGTGGATGGAAGGGTCCCTCTCATTTGTTGCATGTGGATATTGTGGTTTCCTATCATCATTTCTTGGAAAAACCATCCATTTACCTTTGAACTGTCCTGGCACGCTTTTTTTTTTAATTTTAAAAAATTATTTATTTATTTATTTATTTATTTATTTATTTATTTATTATGTTATGTTACTCACCATACAGTACTTCATTAGTTTTTTTATTATTATTATGTTATGTTAATCATCATACATTACATCATTAGTTTTTGCTGTAGTGTTCCATGATTCATTGTCTGCGTATAACACCCAGTGCTCCATTCAGTACATGCCCTCTTTAATATACCCTCGCCAGGCTAACCCATCCCCTTTCCCCCCTCCCCTCTAGAACCCTCAGTTTGTTTTTCAGAGTCCATAGTCTCTCATGGTTTGTCTCACCCTCCGATTTCCCCTTCATTTTTCCCCTCCTGCTATCTTCTTCTTTTTTTCATTTCTTTAAAATTTTTTATAACATATAATGTATTATTTGTTTCAAAGGCACAGATCTGTGATTCAACAGTCTTACACAATTCACAGCACTCACCACAGCACACACTCCCCAATGTCTATCACCCAGCCAACCCATCCCTCCCACTCCCCACCACTCCAGCAACCCTCGGTTTGTTTCTTGAGATTAAGAATTCCTCATATCAGTGAGGTCATATGATACATGTCTTTCTCTGATTAACTTATTTTGCTCAGCATAACACCCTCCAGTTCCATCCACGTCATTGCAAATGGCAAGATTTCATTCCTTTTGATGGCTGCATAATATTCTATTGTATATATATATACCACATCTTCTTTATCCACTCATCTGTTGATGGACATCTTGGCTCTTTCCAGGTTTGGCTATTGCGGACGTTGCTGCTATAAACATCGGGGTGCACGTACCCCTTTGGATCACTACATTTGTATCTTTGGGGTAAATACCCAGTAGTGCAATTGCTGGGTCATACGGTAGCTCTATTTTCAACTTTTGGCGCAACTTCCATACTGTTTTCCAGAGTGGCTGCACCAGCTTACGTTCCCACCAACAGTGTAGGAGGGTTCCTCTACTGCATACCCCCAACATCTGTCATTTCCTGACTTGTTAATTTTAGTCATTCTGACTGGTGTGAGGTGATATCTCCTTGAGGTTTTGATTTGGATTTCCCTGATGCCGAGCGATGTTGAGCACTTTTTCATGTGTCTGTTGGCCATTTGGATGTCTTCTTTGGGAAAATGTCTGTTCATGTCTTCTGCCCATTTCTTGATTGGATCATTTGTTCTTTGGGTGTTGAGTTTCAGAAGTTCTTTATAGATTTTGGATACTAGCCTTTTATCTGATATGTCATTTGCAAATATCTTCTCCCATTCTGTCGGTGGTCTTTGGGTTTTGTTGACTGTTTCCTTTGCTGTGCAAAAGCTTTTTATGTTGATGAGGTCCCAATAGTTCATTTTTGCCCTTGCTTCCCTTGCCTTTGGTGATGTTTCTAGGAAGAAGTTGCTGCGGCTGAGGTCGAAGAGGTTGCTGCCTGTGTTCTCCTCTAGGATGTTGATGGACTCCTGTCTCACATTGAGGTCTTTCAACCATTTGGAGTCTATTTTTATGTGTGGTGTAAGGAAATGGTCCAGTTTCATTCTTCTGCATGTGGCTGTCCAATTTTCCCAACACCATTTGTTGAAGAGACTGTCTTTTTTCCATTGGACATTCTTTCCTGCTTTGTCAAAGATGAGTTGACCATAGAGTTGAGGGTCCATTTCTGGGCTCTCTATTCTGTTCCATTGATCTATGTGTCTGTTTTTGTGCCAGTACCATACAGTCTTGAAGATGACAGCTTTGTAATAGAGCTGGAAGTCCGGAATTGTGATGCCGCCAGCTTTGCTTTTCTTTTTCAACCTTCCTCTGGCTAGTCGGGGTCTTTTCTGGTTCCATACAAATTTTAGGATTATGTGTTCCATTTCTTTGAAAAAAGTGGATGGTATTTTGATGGGGATTGCATTGAATGTGTAGATTGCTCTAGGGAGTATTGACATCTTCACAATATTTGTTCTTCCAATCCATGAGCATGGAACGTTTTTCCATTTCTTTGTGTCTTCCTCAATTTCTTTCATGAGTATTTTTTTTCTGAGTACAGATTCTTTGCCTCTTTGCTTAGATTTATTCCTAGGTATCTTATGGTTTTGGGTGCAATTGTAAATGGGATCGACTCCTTCATTTCTCTTTCTTCTGTCTTGTTGTTTGTATATAGGAATGCCATTGATTTCTGTGCATTGATTTTATATCCTGCCACTTGACTGAATTCTTGTATGAGTTCTAGCAGGTTTGGGGTGGAGTCTTTTGGGTTTTCCACATAAAGTATCATATCATCTGCAAACAGTGAGAGTTTGACTTCTTTGCCAGTTTGGATGCCTTTTATTTCTTTTTGTTGTCTGATTGCTGTGGCTAGGACTTCCAATACTATATTGTATAGCAGTGCTGATAGTGGACATCCCTGCTGCATTCCTGACCTTAGGGGGAAAGCTCTCAGTTTTTCCCCATTGAGAATGATATTCACTGTGGGTTTTTCATAGATGGCTTTTATGATATTGAGGTATGTACCCTCTATGCCTATACTCTGAAGAGTTTTGATCAAGAAAAGATGCTGTACTTTGTCAAATGCTTTTTCTGCATCTATTGAGAGGGTCATATGGTTCTTGTTCTTTCTTTTATTAATGTATTGTATCACATTGATTGATTTGTGGATATTGAACCAATCTTGCAGCCCAGGGAGAAATCCCACTTGGTTTTTGTGAATAATCCCTTTAATGTACTGTTGGATCCTATTGGCTAGTATTTCGGTGAGAATTTTTGCATCCATGTTCATCAGGGATATTGGTCTGTAATTCTCCTTTTTGATGGGGTCTTTGTCTCGTTTGGGATCAAGGTAATGCTGGCCTCATAAAACGAGTTTGAAAGTTTTCCTTCCATTTCTATTTTTTGGATCAGTTTCAGAAGAATAGGTATTAATTCTTCTTGAAATGTTTGGTAGAATTCCCCTGGGAAGCCATCTGGCCCTGGGCTTTTGTTTGTTGGGAAATTTTTGATGACGGCTTCAATTTCCTTAGTGGTTATAGGTCTGTTCAGGTTTTCTATTTCTTCCTGGTTCAGTTTTGGTAGTTGATACATCTCTAGGAATGCACCCATTTCTTCCAGATTATCTAATTTGCTGGCATATAGTTGCTCACAACATGTTCTTATTATTGTTTGTATTTCTTTGGTGTTGATTGTGATCTCTTCTCTTTCATTCATGATTTTGTTGATTTGGGTCATTTCTCTTTTCTTTTTGATAAGTCTGGCCAGGGGTTTATTAATCTTGTTAATTCTTTCAAAGAACCAGCTCCTAGTTTCATTGATCTGTTCTACTGTTTTTTTGGTTTTTATTTCATTGATTTCTGCTCTGATCTTTATTATTTCTTTTCTCCTGCTGGGTTTAGGCTTTATTTGCTGTTTTTTCTCTATCTCCTTTAGGTGTAGGGTTAGGTTGTGTATTTGAGACCTTTCTTGTTTCTTGAGAAAGGCTTGTATTGCTATATACTTTCTTCTTAGGACTGCATTTGCTGCATCCCAAAGATTTTGAACAGTTGTGTTTTCATTTTCATTGGTTTCCATGAATTTTTTTAATTCTTCTTTAATTTCCTGGTTGACCCATTCATTCCTTAGTAGGATGCTCTTTAGCCTCCATGTATTTGAATTCTTTCCGACTTTCCTCTTGTGATTGAGTTCTAGTTTCAAAGCATTGTGGTCTGAAAATATGCAGGGAATGATCCCAACCTTTTGGTGCTGGTTGAGACCTGATTTGTGACCTAGGATGTGATCTATTCTGGAGAATGTTCCATGGGCACTAGAGAAGAATGTGTATTCTGTTGCTTTGGGATGGAATGTTCTGAATATATCTGTGAAGTCCATTTGGTCCAGTGTGCCATTTAAAGTCTTTATTTCCTTGTTGATCTTTTGCTTAGATGACCTGTCCATTTCAGTGAGGGGGGTGTTAAAGTCCCCCACTATTATTGTATTGTTGTCGATGTGTTTCTTTGCTTTTGTTATTAATTGCCTTATATAATTGGCTGCTCCCATGTTAGGGGCATAGATATTTACAATTGTTAGATCTTCTTGTTGGATAGACCCTTTAAGTAGGATATAGTGTCCTCCTCATCTCTTATTACAGTCTTTGGTTTAAAATGTAATTTGTCTGATATAAGGATTGCCACCCCAGCTTTCTTTTGGTGTCCATTAGCATGGCAAATGGTTTTCCATCCCCTCACTTTCCATCTGGGGGTGTCTTTGGGTCTAAAATGAGTCTCTTGCAGACAGCATAGGGATGGGTCTTGTTTTTTAATCCAATCTGATAGCCTGTGTCTTTTGATTGGGGCATTTAGCCCATTTACGTTCAGGGTAACTATTGAAAGATATGAATTTAGTGCCATTGTATTGCCTGTGAGGTGACTGTTACTGTATATTGTCTGTGTTCCTTTCTGGTCTATGTTACTTTTAGGCTCTCTCTTTGCTTAGGGGACCCCTTTCAATATTTCTTGTAGGGCTAGTTTTGTGTTTGCAAATTCCTTTAGTTTTGTTTGTCCTGGAGGCTTTTTATCTCTTCTTCTATTTTCAATGACAGCCGAGTTGGATATAGTATTCTTGGCTGCATATTTTTCTCATTTAGTGCTCTGAATATGTCCTGGCAGTCCTTTCTGGCCTGCCAGGTCTCTGTGGATAAGTCTGTTGCCAATCTAATGTTTCTACCATTGTAGGTTACATATCTCTTCTCCCGAGCTGCTTTCAGGATTTTCTCTTTGTCTCTGAGACTCGTAAGTTTTACTATTAGATGTTGGGGTTTTGACCTATTTTTATTGATTTTGAGAGGGGTTCTCTGTGCCTCCTGGATTTTGATGCCTGTTTCCTTCCCCAAATTAAGGAAGTTCTCTGCTATAATTTGCTCCAATATACTTTCTGCTCCTCTCTCTCCTTCTTCTTCTGGGATCCCAATTATTCTAATGTTGTTTCATCTTATGGTATCACTTATCTCTCGAATTCTGCCCTAGTGATCCAGTAGTTGTTCATCTCTCTTTTTCTCAGCTTCTTTATTTTCCATCATTTGGTCTTCTCTCTCACTGATTCTCTCTTCTGCCTCATTTATCCTAGCAGTTAGAGCCTCCATTTTTGATTGCACCTCATTAATAGCCTTTTTGATTTTGACTTGTTTAGATTTTAGTTCTTTTATTTCTCCAGAAAGGGTTTCTCTAATAACTTCCATGCTTTTTTTCAAGCCCAGCTAGTATCTTTAAAATCATCATTCTGAACTCTAGTTCTGACATCTTACTAATGTCCATATTGAGTAGGTCCCTGGCAGTCAGTACTGCCTCTTGTTCTTTTTGTTGAAGTGATTTTTTCCATCTTGTCATTTTGTCCAGAGGAGAACAGATGAATGAGAGATCAAAATGCTAACAGGGTAACAACGTCCCCAGAAAATATACACTAAACAAATCAGAAGAGACCTGAAACTGGGGGAAAAGAAAGGGAATGAAAGAAAAAAGAAAAAAAGAAAAAGATAAAAACAAACAAAACAAAACAAAACAAAACAAAACAAAACAAAAAAACCAGAATATGATCAAATATCATCAGGCTGGTGTATAGATCAGTGCCACACACTAAATTTTGGACACATTTTGGGCTGTTAGAAGAAAGTGCCTCCCAAAATTTTAAAGAAGGAAAAACTTATATATGTACAAAAATAAGGGTTAATACGATGAAGGGATGGACTATGACTGTAAAGATGAAAATTATAAAAGATTTTATAAAAGGAATTGATAAGATAAGAAGTTGGTTGAAACAAGAAAGAAGAGGATTAAAAAAAGGGAGAGAATGTGATCAGGCAGGAGACTAGAACAAAGCCATACACTAGAGATTTAGGGTATATTTTGATCTGTTAGAAGAAGCTGTATCTCAAAATTTTAAAGAAAGAACAACTTATATATATATGCCAAAAATAAGGGTAACTACTATGAGGGGTTAGAACATGACTCTAAAAATGAAAAATAAAAAATATTTTTTTGAAAAAGGGATTGATAAGATGTTGGTTGAAAAAGGGAAAAAGAAAAATTCAAAGAAAAAAAACAGTTAAAAAAATTAACTTTGAAAGACTAAAGAATCATGGTAAAAAAGCCATGAATTCTATGTGCAGTGTTCCTCTAGCGCTGGAGTTCTGCTGTTCTCCTTGATGGGTAAACTTGGTCTTGGCTGGCTGTTCTTGCTGATATCTGGGGGAGGGGCCTGTTGCCATGGTTCCCAAATGTCTTTGCCAGAGGCGGAATTGCCCTGCCCTTGCCCAGTCAGGGCTAAGTAATCTGCTCGGGTTTGCTCTCGGGAGCTTTTGTTCCCTGCAAGCTTTCCGTACAGCTTTGGAGGATGAGAGTGAAAATGGCGGCCTCCCAATCTCTGCCCCAGAGGAGCCGACAACTCTGGGCCCCGCTCCTAAGTGAGCCCCCAGAGAAAAGCAGTCAGTCATTCCCATCTCCCCGGTCTCCGGCCGCACTCCGTGCTCACCCGGCCTGTGACCGAGCGTTTATATCTCTGGCACCCGACCCCTTCTGGAGTGTCCAAACCCAGCAGATCCCTGTGGTGAGCTCCCACGCTGCTCCTCCCAGGGGAGGAAGGTGAGTCTCCCCAGACCTGCCACTTGTTGGGTCCCTGCTGGATGAGCAGTGGCCTGACTGTGCCGCGGATCACGGTTTATGACAACCCCGAGCTGAGAGCCTGCGCCTCGGCTCCGTCTCTGCAGCTGGCTTCCCCGCTCTGATACCTGGGAGCTCTGCTGCACTCAGGCACCCCAGTCTTTCTGTGTCCCCGAGGGTCCTGAGACCACACTGTCCCAGCGAGGGGACACTGCCTGCTTAGCCACTGGAGCAACATCCCTCAGCAGAGCCGACTTCTAAAAGTTCCGATTTTGTGCTCCGCGGCTCTATCACTTGCCAGAAGCGGCTGATGGAGGTCCCCTCCCCCACCATCTATCCTCCCGAATATCACCTCGGATTCACTTCTCCGCACGCCCTACCTTCCATAAAGTGGTTGCTTTTCTGTTCAGAGAGTTGTTGCTATTCTTTTCTTTGATCTCCTGTTGAGTTTGTAGGTGTTCAGAATGGTTTGATCCCTATCCAGCTGAATTCCTGGGACCAGACGAAATCCAGGTCTCCTACTCCTCCGCCATCTTGCTCTGCCCCCCCACATCAGTAGTTTTTGATGTAGAGTTCCATGATTCATTATTTGCATATAACACCCAGTGCTCATTACAACATGTGCCCTCCTTAATACCCATCACCAGGCTAATACATCCCTCCACCCCCTTCCCCTCTGAAACCCTCATTAAATAGTTTTAATGAGAAGTAATAGGAAACACCATCAAATGTGTAAATGGCACAGCCACACCATGAAATGTCATGCAGGTGCTGAAATAATGACTTAGGATTACACTGGTTAACTAGACGGACATGTATAAGGTACTCCTGAGTCAAAAGGACTGGGGGAGAAAAGCTAGAAAAAAAGATTGTGTCAGAACATAAAGAGTATTTACGATATGCATAGGTGTCTTTGAATACATTCAAAGTGGAAGGGTATGAATGTGTATGTGTGCATAGCACAGAAATTAAGGAGGGAGCATACTGCATGGAGCACTGGGTGTTATACAAAAACAATGAATCATGGAACACTACATCAAAAATTAATGATGTACTGTATGGTGACTAACATAACATAATAAAAAAAAGAAATGAAGACTTTTGACTGGAAGAATAACAGTGAAAATGCACTTAGGTTAAGCAGAATAGCTCAAGAAATGAAATTGAAGGAATACCTAAAACCAACTTCTAAACAAAAAGATTTAAAAGAGGTGGGTGGGGGAGGGGGTAACTGGTTGATAGGCATTAAGGAGGGCACATGATGTAATGAGCACTGGGTGTTGTATGCAACTGATGAATAATTGAACTCTACATTTGAAACAGATGATACACTATGTGTTAACTAATTGAATTTAAATAAAATAAGTATAAAAAATAAAAGAGTAATAATTTAGTGAACTCGACATGGGTCCATATCTAAATTAGATTGCCAAGGACTCGGAATAAAAAAATATGCAGAAGTCTTTTAATATGGAGAGAAAGCGATATCTAAAGTTTTAGTTTCATCTCACGTAAAGAGATATGGGACAAGTATGCTTATGGAAGGTAAAGGTGGATTCTTGGTCAAACGTAAAGAAGAATCCCTTCCAAGTGATGGCATTTTATTTTACGAATAGATCCAATAATAAAAGGCCACAAGGAACAATAAGGAATACAGAGACGTGAACACTAGTTGGAAATATGTAAAATGGGTGATTTGTGAGCCCGAAGTACGCAGAAGGACATTAACTTTAATTTTTTGGAAAGCTGGTATTCACAAGTGAAAAATATTAAGGTGACAGATCAATT
Source organism: Phoca vitulina (assembly GCF_004348235.1). Lineage (NCBI taxonomy): Eukaryota > Metazoa > Chordata > Mammalia > Carnivora > Phocidae > Phoca > Phoca vitulina. The sequence goes on along the minus strand of NW_022590443.1, from coordinate 1,594 downwards.
TTTTCAGAAAAAAAAAACCACTAGAAAAGCAGTGGAGTGAATATATTATGATTAACTCACAGACTTTACCACACAAAATTTATACTCTCTCACACATTCTGCACAAATACATCTACACATACATAAAAAAGCAAAATGGCAAGTAGTTAAATTGGTGAAATAAACAGCAATTCTTTGCTTGAAAGAATGCGATAAAAAACAGAAATGATACTACTCTGACCCTACTATGCAAACACCAGGGACTCCCACAGATAATTTTCAACAAAGAGAGTGGCTAGCTAACCCGGACCATATTCAGGCTCACAGATAATGAGATAATTGTAAAGGAAGCTCATTAGCATACCCTTTTTCACATAATACATGTAAAAAGTTTCATTTGAATACTCAAGAGAGAGGAGGTATGGTGATATGTATGTTTCATGGACTGCTCTTGCAAGGAAGTACCTGCGAGAATTCTTTCCTCTGGATTTTTCTCCTCAGTATGGAAAGGTAGTCTAATATGTCCCATCTTAGAAAAGACATATACTCATTTCACTCTATATCCCTCCATAGCTAATACTTGACTTTTCTACTCTGGTTAAGTGCAAAGATCCCTGGTCTCATGTTCTACTCTTATGTTTCCCATCCCCTGTCTAATTGGGTTTCCATTATTATCATTTAGCAGTTAAGTTTGAACCTTGCATTTCTGAGTTCCATGTTCACTTCTATTTTTAGCATCAGAAATACATAAATGAATCCATCAATAAATTTCTTAATCAAACCAGCAAACAGCCACAGCAAACTCTTAGCTCTGGGCTGGGCTGGATGGCCCTCAGGTGACCTCGGGTGACTCATTCTCTTGACCTTCTCCTGCAGTCCCTTCTGGGCAGTATAACTCATCTAGATGGGGTCTTTGAGAGGAAGGTCTCTACATGGAAATCAAAATACCTGTCTGATTGGTAAATGATGGAGAATGAAGCTCTGTCCCCAGACAAGAGAGCAGGAATGTGTCAAACTTCAGTGCCCCATCAAGACTTAGGAATGAAAAAGAAAGCCTAGCTCTCGTTCATCTCGAGGTTGCCTGCGCTGCGGGACTGCAGCCAAGGAGGTGTTTACAGCTGCTTTATCCTTCTCATTAGGCACATTTCTCTCTTGTTCCTCCCATTTTTAGGCACATGATTTCCCTGCAGGACACTAGTGTGAACAGAAAGGACATCTTTCCTGTTGAATTTTTGTTGCTAGAAGACTGGGTGATAAGCCAGGTAAAGTCAGTTTTTCTTACTCTTTTTCTATGACTTCTGACTTTCAGAGATCTAAACTCCCAGCACCTCACCCCGATGTTTATAGCAGCAATGTCCACAATAGCCAAACTGTGGAAAGAGCCAAGATGTCCATCAACAGATGAATGGATCAAGAAGATGTGGTATATATATACAATGGAATATTATGCAGCTATCAAAAGGAATGAGATCTTGCCATTTGCAATGACGTGGATGGAACTGGAGGGTATTATGCTGAGCGAAATAAGTCAAACAGAGAAAGACATGTATCATATGACCTCACTGATATGAGGAATTCTTAATCTCAGGAAACAAACTGAGGGTTGCTGGAGTGG
>NW_022590442.1:0-14060 GCF_004348235.1 Phoca vitulina | reverse complement strand
TGATAGCCTGTGTCTTTTGATTGGGGCATTTAGCCCATTTACATTCAGGGTAACTATTGAAAGATAGGAGTTCAGTGCCATTGTATTGCCTGTAAAGTGACTGTTACTGTATATTGTTTGTGTTCCTTTCTGGTCTATGTTGCTTTTAGGCTCTCTCTTTGCTTAGAGGACCCCTTTCAATATTTGTTGTAGGGCTGGTTTCGTGTTTGCAAATTCCTTTAGTTTTTGTTTGTCCTGGAAGCTTTTTATCTCTCCTTCAATTTTCAATGACAGCCTAGCTGGATATAGTATTCTTGGCTGCATATTTTTCTCATTTAGTGCTCTGAATATGTCCTGCCAGTCCTTTCTGGCCTGCCAGGTCTCTGTGGATAAGTCTGTTGCCAATCTAATGTTTCTACCATTGTAGGTTACATATCTCTTCTCCCGAGATGCTTTCAGGATTTTCTCTTTGTCTCTGAGACTCGTAAGTTTTACTATTAGATGTCGGGATGTTGACCTATTTTTATTGATTTTGAGAGGGGTTCTCTGTGCTTCCTGGATTTTGATGCCTGTTTCCTTCCCCAAATTAGGGAAGTTCTCTGCTATAATTTGCTCCATTATACCTTCTGCACCTCTCTCTCTTTCTTCTTCTTCTGGGATCCCAATTATTCTAATGTTGTTTCGTCTTATGGTATCGTTTATCTCTCGAATTCTGCCCTCGTGATCCAGTAGTTGTTTATCTCTCTTTTTCTCAGCTTCTTTATTTTCCATCATTTGGTCTTCTATCTCACTGATTCTTTCTTCTGCCTCATTTATCCTAGCAGTTAGCGCCCCCATATTTGATTGCACCTCATTAATAGCCTTTTTGATTTCTACTTGGTTCGATTTTAGTTCTTTTACTTCTCCAGAAAGGGTTTCTCTAATAACTTCCATGTTTTTTTCAAGCCCAGCTAGTATCTTTAAAGTGATGATTCTGAACTCTAGATCTGACATCATACTAATGTCCGTATTGAGTAGGTCCCTGGCAGTCGGTACTACCTCTTGTTCTTTTTGTTGAGGTGATTTTTTCCGTCTTGTCATTTTGTGCAGAGGAGAATAGATGAATGAGAGAACAAAATGCTAGCAGGGTAACAACGTCCCCAGAAAATATACTCTAAACAAATCAGAAAAGACCTGAAGCAGTGGGAAAAGAAAGGGAAAGAGAGAAAAAAGAAAAGGAAAGAAAAAAAGAAAAAAGAAAAAGATAAAGATAAAAACAAACAAAAGCAGAACAAAACAAAACAAAACAAAAACAATGTGATCAAATATGATCAGGCTGGATTATAGATCAGTGCCACACACTAGATTTTGGGTGTATTTTGGTCTGTTAAAAGAAAGTCCCTCCCAAAATTTTAAAGAAAGAAAAACTTATATATGTACAAAAATAAGGGTTGATATGATGAAGGGATGGAATATGACTGTAAAGATGGAAATTATAAAAAATTTTAAAAAAGGATTTGATAAGTTGTTTGAAAAAAGAAAGAAGAGGATTAAAAAAAAGAAAGAAAGAAAAAAGGGAGAGAATGTGATCAGGCAGGGGAGTAGAAAAAAACCATACACTAGAGATTTAGAGTATATTTTGATCTGTTAGAAGAAACTATCTCAAGATTTTAAAGAGAGAACAACTTATATATATATGCCAAAAATACGGGTAACTACTATGAAGGGATAGAATATGACTTTAAAAATGAAAAATAAAAAATTTTTTTTTTAAAAAAGGGATTGATAAGATGTTGGTTGAAAAAGGGAAAAAGAAAAATTCAAAAAAAAAAGAAAAAAGGAAAAAAGAAAAAAAGACAGTTAAAAAAAATAATTAACTTTGAAAGACTAAAGAATCATGGTAAAAAAGCCATGAATTCTATGTGCAGTATTCCCCTAGCGCTGGAGTTCTGCCGTTCTCATTGATCGGTAAACTTGGTCTTGGCTGGCTATTCTCGCTGATCTTCTGGGGGAGGGGCCTGTTGCCGTGGTTCCCAAATGTCTCTGCCGGAGGCAAAATTGCCCCGCCCTTGCCGGTCCGGGCTAAGTAATCTGCTCGGGTTTGCTCTCCGGAGCTTTTGTTCCCTGCAAGCTTTCCGTACAGCTTTGGAGGCGGAGAGTGAAAATGGCGGCCTCCCAGTCTCCGCCCCGGCGGAGCCGAGAACTCGGGGTCCCGCTCCTCAGCGAGCCCTCAGAGAAAAGCCGTCAGTCACTCCCGTCTCCCCGGTCTCCGGCCGCACTCCGCGCTCACCCGGCCTGTGACCGCGCCTTTCTATCTGGCACCCGACCCCGGGTGGAGTCTCCAAACCCAGCAGATCCCCGCGGTGCACTCCCGCACCTCTCCTCCCCGGGGAAGAAGGTGAGTCTCCCCGGATCTGCCGCTTGTTGGGTCCCTGCTGGAGGAGCAGTGGCCCGACTGTGCCGCGGATCACGGTTTATAGCAACCCCGAGCTGAGAGCCCGCGCCTGGGCTCCGTCTCTGCAGCCGGCTTCCCTGCTCCGATCCCTGGGAGCTCTGCCGCACTCAGGCACCCCCGGTCTTTCTGTGACCCTGAGGGTCCTGAGACCACACTGTCCCGCAAGGGTTCCACCCCCCACTTCGCCACCAGAGTGACGTCCCTCAGCGGAGCAGACTTCTAAAAGTTCCGACTTTGTGTTCCGCGGCTCTATCACTTGCCAGAAGCGGCCGACGGAGGCCCCTACCCCGCCGTCTATCCTCCCGAATATCGCCTCGGATTCACTTCTCCGCACGTCCTACCTTCCAGAAAGTGGTCGCTTTTCTGTTCAGAGAGTTGTTGCTCTTCTTTTCTTTGATCTCCTGTTGAGTTTGTAGGTGTTCAGAATGGTTTGATCCCTATCCAGCTGAATTCCTGAGAGGAGACGAAATCCAGGTCTCCTACTCCTCCGCCATCTTGCTCCGCCCCCCTAGTCAGTGGTATTTTAAGAGCATTGCATGGTGACAAATGGTAGCTACACTTGAAGATAGCATAACATATACATTTGTTGAAAAACTGTGTTGTATATCTGAAATTAATGTAATATTGTATGTCAACTATACTCAAATTAAAAAATAGTAATAAATAAATGGGAATCAAAATGATACTTCTTTTTTAAAGCATGAGGCATTGATTTAACTATTCCAAATACAAATTTTTTTCTACATAACAGACATATACAGCAGAGATGACAATCCAAAATATGTTTTACAAGTTTCCCAATGATCATACATGGTACATTTTAGACCTGTTAAAAAGAATGGCACTAAGTCTTTTAGTTCAGTGGCAAGCTCAATGCAACTATTCCATGAATCCTAGAAGATAAAGCAACTACAGAATGTAAAGTCTCAAATGTACTTGTTTAAATTTTTCTACGGTGTGGGACAGTTGAAGAACCTGGCATCCTCTCGAGCTGTGAACCAACCAGTTGAGGAAGGGTGTTAACAGTGTCAGAGCTCACCAACCTGGTGGTCTTTAGGGCCAGATCCCTATTCACACACTTTCACACAATTCACTTAATTTCATAGCAGATTCTGTGGCCAAATATTTGTCATATATATGCTGGCAGCTGAGACCAGTAATCACGAAAAAGCAACACAGGGCTGGGAAACATATTGGGAAACATAATCTCCATGGTCAAGCACAGGTGGGGGATATGGAGGTCACATCCCTGCCGACACCCCTCAGCTTACAAGCTGCATGACCCCAGGCAAAATCCTTATCCTCCCTGAAGTCCCTTCCTTCATCTACCTCTCAAGATTCCTAGAAGGGTCAATAGAACAATGAGAGTGGGCCTCTCTGCACACAAACAGGTGCACTTTGGGCATGCAGATAGGTACATTTCTAATCAGGCCTTCAAACAGCTTCAGAAAAGACAGGTACCCTAATGTAGACAAACAATAATACAATTATTTTATAGCTACATAGTGTCTTCTCACCTATCCATGAGCTTTCCCACAGACCATCTTAGCAGGAGCCCTTGCAAGGCTGTGTAATGAGGGAGATACAAGGTGACAAGGAAACAGCTTAACGGATGTGTCTGCCTCTGCTGGTCCCTCAGCTACCTCAGAGCATATCTGGAATGAGGACCTGGTGGTCCTGGTCCCCAAGCCTTATTCTGTACTTAGAGATGCCACTTCCAAACATGTCACTCTCAACAAAACCTTTCTTTTAAATAAATGTGCCTACGGAAGCACAGCAAAGTAGGGAGAGCAAAAGTACTCCAGCTCTGGCTGGCCAGTTCGCATGGTCCAACATAATGCCCTCAGCTTTCCCACACACATGCATGCCTAAGTCCTCCTCTGCATGTGCAAGCATAGCTTTTCCACCACCACTACCACCAACCCCCTTCCTCACAGCCTTGGGGTCCCAGCTCACACCAGGCTGGACAACACAGCTTCCTGAAGGATGAGCCCTGGCGCAAGAGCCAACCCTTCTAATAACATGCTTCATCACCAACTACAAGGGATAATATCAGTATTAATATCAATAATAATATCATTTTAAAACACCACAGGGGGGACACCTGGGTGGCTCAGTCAGTTAAGCGTCTGCCTTCGGTTCAGGTCATGATCCCAGGGTCCTGGGATCGAGTCCCACATCCGGCTCCCTGCTCAGCAGGGAGTCTGCTTCTCCCTCTGCCTGCCACTTCCCCTGCTTGTGCTTTCTCTCTCTGTGTCAAATAAATAAATAAAATCTTGTCATAAATAAATAAATAAATAAAACACAACACTATACCACAGGGACTGCTGAAGTGAACTGATTCTATCTGCAAACTGAGGTCAAGCCATGAAGACCCCCACAACACAAACAAGGAGTGTAGGATGTCAGTCATTTATGTTTGTAACTGGGCTTTCCTTACAGGCTCCACACTGATTAGCAGTGCCACCTTACATATATTCCAGGGCCTGGAGAAAAGGTAGATAACCTTCCAGGAAAAGTGCAGCCTGGCCAAATGTGAAAACCCTTCTTCCTCACCTTCACTCTGTTGGTTGGGAAGGATGCAGTGAGGGTGAGAACCACCCCTAGCCTAGTCCCAGGCAAGTGGGATGCTCTGTGCAACCATCACCCTGTGCCAGTGCTAGCACTCCAAGTCCTCCTACCTCAGCTTCAAAAGACGGAACCTGATATGAGCGCTGTCCAGATGCTCCCCCTTTTCTCGGGAGGCAGATCCAGAGGAACCAGCCAAGTCTTTGCTCAACAGGGATCCTGCCTCCCACTCAGCTGAGCTCTTGCCCCAAGATTCTTCAGCAGTGATGAACTCTGGATGGCAAATAGGCATGCACCATGACCTGGAAAGCAAGGCTTTGTGGTTATTTTCACAGAAATAGTAGCATCTCCAAAATAAGATTTCATTTCAGTGGTAAGTATGAAATGTGGAATCAATTCTGGTTTTTAAAAGGACCACAGACATTTTAGTGCTGTCAAACTGGTGGGAATGGGTCTTTCTTGACATCACAGAACACTTAGCTTAAGGAAAATCATTTGGGGTCATGCATATGATTTGTGGACCTTCAAGAAACATCAGCTTGTTCTGAGTTTGGAACTTTGCAATAAAGCCGTTTCTGGCTCAGACTCACTCCAGTCCATTTCAGTATTTGCTTTCTCCTTGATTGTGCTGGAGTTCTCAGTACCTAGTTGTTAAACTTGTCCTGAAGCAGAATGAGGGGTGTAGGCCTACAATTATCTTTCTATAATAGAGCTATAGGGAAGATGGTCTACCTGGCTTTTCCACCCAGCCTATACATGAGCATGAGCAGGAGTGGAGAACATCAGTGCTGGACTAGATGGGCCCAAGAATGGAACCTCTATCTAGAAGGATGATTCAAAAGGAATCATAAACTTTTCTCAAAATTACATGTGGACTTCTTAATGAGGAATTCTTAATCTCAGGAAACAAACTGAGGGTGCTGGAGTGGTAGGGGGTGGGAGGGATGGAGTGGCTGGGTGATAGACATTGGGGAGGGTATGTGCTATGGTGAGCGCTGTGAATTGTGCAAGACTGTTGAATCACAGATCTGTACCTCTGAAACAAATAATACAATGTATGTTTAAAAAAAGAAGAAGAAGAAGAAGATAGCAGGAAGGGAAGAATGAAGGGGGGGAAATCGGAGGGGGAGAAGAACCATGAGAGACTATGGACTCTGAGAAACAAACCGAGGGTTCTAGAGGGGAGGGGGTGGGGGGATGGGTTAGCCCGGGATGGGTATTAAGGAGGGCACGTACTGCATGGAGCACTGGGTGTTATGCACAAACAATGAATCATGGAACACTACATCAAAAACTAATGATGTAATGTATGGTGATTAACATAACATAATAATAATAAAAAAGGGAAAAAAACTAATGATGTATGGTGATTAACATAACATAATAAAATTAAATTAAAAAAAACAAAATTACATGTGGACACATCCATTTACTTTTGGTTGAATCTCTGGGCTTCTGAACAAACCCTCAGTTCAGATGCGTTTGACTCTAGTGAGGTTGCACCAAGCCCAGTATTTTCATGTATTGCTTGGAATATTCATGGGATCACCCTCTGACATAACGGGCCATGATCTTAGAGACCAATTTTGCCTCTCAAGCCCAACTAGTTCAACAGGGCATTGTGATTCACCTGAACACCTATAATTGCTTTCAAACTGGTTTACAACAAGAAAAAAAAAGTCTTATTCGTAAAGAGAAACCCAAAGATGCAAATTAGGCTGCATGGAACAAATATGTAACAATAGCAATCGATGCTGACAGTGCTGCAAACTAATCAATACTGAAAACAAAGAGTTCTGTGACTGGGAAATATTTACGTGTGAGGAATGATATCACGACCCCCTCCACTGGTGAACAAATACGACCGTAACAAAAACTGGAACTAAGGAAACTTCTTTTAGAAGTGGCAAGAAGAAAGCTAATGCCAGTATATCTAGAACAATGCTGTGCAATAGAATTCTCTGTGGTGATGGGCGTGTTCTCTCTCCTATCCAGTATGGTAGTCACACATGCTCATGGGCCACTTGCAGTGTGTAACTGAAGGCTGAATTTTTAATTTTAATTAATTTTAATTAATTTAGCTTTGAATAATGCCTGTGACAAGTAGCTACTAGGCTGGTCAGTGCAGATGCACAGCATGCTCTGCTCCTAATACCATCAGCTGCATATTCCTGCCCTCAACACCTTGAAAAGAAGGAAAACGTTTTATAAGCAAACCTGACCCATGTTCTGCTCCTCTGTAGGTATGTAGTTTTTGACTTGAGGCACAGCTTGGCATCCCGGGGCATGTTTCTGTGCTCCATATGCCCAGGACAAATGCCCACACATTATGCTTTTCCAATGAAACATGAGTTCTAAAATAACCTTCATGATTTACCAAGTAATTCAAAGGAAAGCATTAAGGGAATTGATATTTGAAGGGTCTGTTTTCAAAGTTATTTATTAGAAGAAATGGAGAAAAATTAAGTTATCCTCCTGGCTGCAGGGACTGTGCTGGACACTAGGATGTGAGATGAAGAAGAGGCAGGCTGGCAGGCATAACCATGGAACAGAAGGCATGTTCTAAAGTATGGGCATGAATGTGTATTTGAGAGCACAGAAGCATTGACTCTTGAGGGAGCTGTGGGGGACCAATGTTTCACAAAGGAGGTGACATTTGAGCCCCTTTGAAGTTGAGTGAGACTGTCCTGGAGAGCCAGAACAGGAGGAAGTTCGTCTAGTCAAAGGGCTCAGTGGGAACTTTTGCAGGAAGACACACCTTGTCATCAGAATCTCCTGGAGGGAGCCAGATTGTCCCTGCACCAGGAGGTGATTAAATCCACATTCTTACACCCTATCTAAATGGGGTGAGTCTTTGGCAAGTGAGGCTAGGAATCCACATGGCATACAAGTACCCCAAAGAATTCTGATACACTCTATAAAGTATGAAGTCCCATCCACATGGTTGCAGACAGGGCTGGAAAGAGGGTGGGCAGCTCCTCAGAGGATGGGAGGGAGGTAAGGGCAGGTAACACGGTAGCCTGCCTGCCAATGCAGGTGCGTGGGGTCAGAGGGTAGAAAAGGAAGAGTCCACGACAATGCCACCAAGTTTGTAATGTGCAGGGAGTCAGGGGATACTGAGCAGGTGGTTCAGGCTTCCGGAAGTTTGTCTGCAAAAAGAAGAAGAGATGAGCTTGGAAACCGGGGTAGGGCCCTTCATCCTAGGGGACAGAGTTATCCTCCAGATCAGCTCTGCTCAGAGATTCCAGAACCATCCTGTTTGTACCCAATAGGACCTCAAACTTGCAGGAAGTGGAGGTTCCTCTTAAATCATACATTTTTAAACCTTACCACTAATGACATTTGAGCCAGATAATTCTTTGTTGTGGGGAAGTGTCCCTTAACATCTGCAGGATGTTAAGCAGCATCCCTGGCCTTACCCTTAAATGCCAGTAGTACCCCTGCCCCAGCTATGACAACAAAAAAATCTCTCTGGATGATGCCTTCCTTACCCCTGGTTCAGAAGCCCTGGCCTGGTAAGACAGCCCATCAGAGCTGTGTATATGCATGAATGTGCACATGTGTTATTTAATCACTGCAGGGGTATGCTCAAGGTTATTTGGAAATTCATGAGCCACAGACTACAACTACTAGAATCATGAATATATCCTACACTGAACTGACAGGGATCTGGCAGAGACCAAACAACATGTCAGAGAAAAATTCACATCTCGGGAAGAAATTCTCCAGTATAAGTGCCAAGGGCAATGTTCAGAGCTTTCTTAATTTTATAAGAAGTGGGTGGGGGGAAACTCACCCTTTATCTTGTGAGGAATTTCTCAGCAAAGGAGTGTTTTCTGTAAAGCAGGGGTCTTTTGACCTGGAGTTGAAGAACTGAGGTAAAGAAGAGTGAGACCTGAAAGACACAATGAAGGAAAAAGGATCACCAACACAATGGTGGAGGTGTTCACTGGTAATTGGGGCTATATCCAAGAACACGCCTGAGATTCAGTGATAAATTTTACACTGAATTTTATATCTGAATTGTAAAAAGCTGGAGTTTTAGGAGAGACAATTAGAAACAGCTCTCCTCCCCAGCATAACCATGTTGGCAGTACAAAACAAAAACTCACATAAGGGACCAGATGCTGTAGGATTGATACTTTTAGGCTTTGCCATTCCATGCAGAACTTTTCATGGAGAAAACCATTCAGAGTCTGACGGGCCTTTCTATACTCAGAAAATTCTACTTCCTAAGATCACAGTATTTAAATATCACACATTGAAAATATCCTACTGGCTTCCCATCAAAGACCAAGCAGCAGAAGTCCAGGGCCCACAGGGTCAGAATGAAATGATAAAATGGCAAGGAGGGGTTTCTCAGGGGGATGGGAGCCACAAGTGAAGCAAAGCAAAGGTTCACACTGTGTGGGAGCCCCTTCTACTGTGCTGGCCTGCACTAGAGGAAGGGCCACCATAAACTTATCCAAATCAGGAGCCTTTAAGATGGAAGTAATTGCACAGGCACAAGAGAACCCACAAGCATATATGGTCACCTCATTCAAGGACACATGACGTTTAAAAGCAACCAGCTCTTCATGGAAAGCTGCAGAAATCATTTTCATTCCTGTTGGGAATATGTCCTTTTATACACAAATACACTGCCTTTCCTTAAGGAGCCCAGGCCACACAGAGCTGCTGTGAATGCCATGAAACACTCACCTGGGCAATAATACTACTTCAAATCATAAACACAGAGAAAGGAAAGAAAAATATTCCCACCCCCTTTTCTCCTTCTCATTCCAACATGCACCTGTGACAACAGTCAATAAGACCCTGGTTTCATGGGTGAATGAAACCAGGGCCCTGAGCTGTGTCCAACAATACCCACCACTCCACACTGAAGCCAGGAAGAGAGTCTGTCTTGGGCCAGCAATGTGTCCTCTGAGTAGCACCTTTGGGCAGCCCTGTGCATTTTATAGGGGAACACAGATGTGAGAGGACTCTGTCCTCAGGAGCTTTAATAGCCAGGGAGACGAGCACAGCATAGAACAAGGTGTAGAACAGATGCCCTAACTAGCATGCATGAGAGCAGAGGTGGAAGATGAGTTCCACTTGAGGGATTTAATAGTTTCATGCACTTTAGCTGTTAGCTGTTCAAACTGGCTTAAACAATTAGTTGGGCTTTTAAATTTTTCATGTCTCATAACTGTAAATAAAGAAGGGCCTCGGGCACATTTAGATAAATGTCTCAATGAGTCAACTAATATCCAGTGTTTTCTGTTACTCCCTGGCGTGGTCTGTTACATAGTATTTCTGGGAAAGGTGACTGTTACCATGACCTCATTCACATTATTTAACCACTCTGAGCTTCCATTTTCTCATCTGTATAATGTGGATTTAAAGGAAAAACTCAGTAAAGTGAGTCACACTAAATTAGGAGATGTAAATGGTAAGCATAGTTCGGCTTCAATTCAATTCCATTATTTCTATTACACTGTGACCCTCTTATGAATGGCTGCCATGTTATTTCCATCTTGTTTTATCTGGTACCTTAACTGGTACCCAGTTAAATGTAGGTGCTTAAATACTTAATGAATTAGTTAAATCCCAGTAATCATAGCTTGTTTGCATGAGGTGTCTTTTTGACTCAATGGAACAGTTTTCTAAAGCATTATTAGATCAATAATGTGCTCAGAATCACCACTGACCCTCTGAAGAGCAGAAAATGTTCAAGAGAGTGGAGGTGCTGTTGCTCCTTAGAAAGCACTACCCACAGGTTCTCAGCACAGCTTACAGCAGCACCACATTGTGCAATGCTGAGAACTCACCTTATGGCCATGAAGGAGGAAAATTGGAAAGGGGGAAATGTCAAGAGTACATTTTATTTTCTCTGAGGTGTGCACATCTGGCTGATTTCATTATTTAACATTTCTAATTGCACTTTGTGTACACACAGTGTTTTATAATTGTAGATAAGTGTACAGGGAGCAGTTTCTAAGCTTTTTAATATTTAGTTGTGATTCTAAAGAGCCAAAAATAAAATTAAGTTTTGCTAGGAAATTACCCAGAGACTTCAGGCTATTCCAAATTTAAACTTAATCTGACACTGTCCAGACATTATTTTCCATCGTTCCAAGTCCATTTCTTTTTTGCAAAGAAGAGAAGCTCAGAGAGGGCTTTAGACCCTGTTACTTCACAGGATCCCTGATCTGCTGTCCTGGAAGATAGAAAACTCAGAAACTACATATAGAGAAGATTCAGGATTGCCCAAGAAACACATATTTCGGAGTCATTTTTCTTTCTGACTTAATTAAGGTAGAATATATTGATGAGATCTATATTATTCCTGACCTTTTCTCCTGAAAAAAGAAATCTCATTGACATTTCTCTGACTTCACATCTAAGCCCAGGTGTTTTCAAAATTCACGAAATTCAACAGTATCTATTTTCCCTAGTGTCTCAACAACTCTGTATACATGTGCAAATTTCATATATGCCTGTAAACTTATAAGCGGCAATACTTATTTGAATAATTTGGAAACTACAGAAGAGGATAACAGATAAAATGATTGTATATAATTCTGTATTTCAAAGATACCAGCTGTTAACATTTAAAGACTCTTAACTATAGAGAACAAACTGATGGTTACCAGAGGGGAGGTGGATGGGGGGATGGGTTAAATGGATGATGGGGATTAAGGAGTACACTTGTTGTGATGAGCACTGGGTGTTGTGTGGAAGTGTTGAATCACTATATTGTACACCTGAAACTAACATTACGCTGTATGTTAACTAACTGGAATTTAAATACTTTAAAAGAACTTCCTTTCGGGTTTTTTTTTTTTTCCTACATATAAACGAACAGTTTTAAAGTCAGCACTGGGTGTTATATGCAATGAATGAATCGTTGAACACTACATCAAAAACTAATGATGTACTATATGTTGGCTAATTGAACATAATAAAAAAATAATAATAAAGTCAGCTTCAAATATATACATGTCCAGACATACATTCAAACAAATAAATGGCTTCGTCCTCTAATTGTTTAACTTATCATTAGCATTTCTGTGTTATTAAATGTTCTTCTACAATGTGATTTACATGTTGGCATCATATTCCATTACATGGATCACCACATTAGGCTTAACCATCGATCTGTTGTTGGAAATTTAGGGAATTTCTAGTTCTTTACTAATATAAGTAACAAACATTATGAGAGTCCTAGTAGATAAGTCTTTGTGTGTGCCTCCAAAAGTTTCCTAGAACAGATTCCTAGAAGTGGAGTCACTGGGCAAAAAGTGTCTTGGTGTTTATAGTCCACAGAGAGCCTTACTATGCCTTTCAGTTATGGAAGGGAACAAATCCCTGTCCCCAAAGCCCTGCGTATTAGCCACATTTTAGATCCTTAAGCAGTAATTTTAAACAGCTAGAATTGATTCAGATCCACCATTGTCAAGAAATCTTGCTGCTGTGATTGTAAATAAGCCAACCTGCAAGATGGTACAGTGTGTTGGCAATACCTCCCAGCCCTCCCCTGTCTATAGTTTTCTTAGCTCCAGACACCCTAGTTCTTTCTAGATCCAAACAGCAGTCTTATGGTGCTTATGTCATTTTATTAAGAAAAAAGTATCTTAAAAAAAAGAAAAAAGTATCTAAGAATGTTAAAAAATATTGAATACCTAATATATTAACACTTCTGAGAAGATTCACATTTCTAAAGGCCAGACAAGAGACAATGATTAGTGCAAAGGACACGCTGGAGAGGTAGTGGTTTGGTTATCAGTGGTAGAGGAAGAAGTTTGCTCTCATTCTTTCTCAAGCTCTGTAGGATGTAGAGACCATCAATGCAGGACAGAAGCCAACTCTGCTTGGCAGGGAACCCAGAACCAGTAACAAGGAGTGCAAAATGATTCCACTGCCTTCCTCCCTCTCTCCCTCTCTCTGACTCTTGTTTCTGGCATGTTTTCATACTGGATTCACTGGTCCAAGGTACCTTTCCAGAAGGAAAAAAGCAAACCAGCAGGCTGGGAAAAGCTGGGTTTGCCCCAAAAGTGATCACACAGAAAACAGTCAAGTGTGTCCATTGAGAGAAAGCAAATCTGAGGAAGGAAAGTGAGCAGGGAAGCTGCCACCCACTCATGTGCCATTTTTTAGAAGAGTTGGGAGGAGACTGTAATTCTTCACCCAAATATAGTCAGAACTTCAGAGTCTATCATTGTTCTGTCCAAGCATAGCCAGGCTTTTAAGTTTAATTAAGTGCAAAAAAGGGAGCCTATAGTCCAGGCTGCTCAGGGGCAATGTTTGTAATCAGTTGTGAGTGAAGAAGTAGAAAACATGATGGCAGTTTCCCACTTCTTCAACCTAACACCCCCACTAGTTATTTTCTGCAGGATTTAAAAAATAAATGCATAAAAATAATGATAAATCTATGCTAATAGGTACATAACATACAAAAATGTAATTTGTGATATCAATAACAAAGAGGGGCAAAACTATATAGAAATAGAGTTTTTGTATGCAGTTGAAGTTAAGTTGATATCAATTCAAATTTGGTTGTTATAACTTTAGAATGTCATATCTAATTGTCACTGTAAACACAAAGAAAATATAATAAAATATACACCAAAAAAATGAGAAGAGAATCAAAACATGTCACTACAAAAAGTCAACTAAACACAAAGGAAGGCAGTAAAGGAGGAAGGCAATAATGAAGGAAATGAGGGGCAAAAAGCCATAAAACATACAGAAAACATAAAACAAAATGCCAAAAGTAATTCTTTCTGTATGAATGATAACCTTAAATATCAATATACTAAACTCAATCAAAAGGCAGAGTTTGGGGGCACCTGGGTGGCTCAGTCATTAAGCATCTGCCTTTGGCTCAGGTCATGATCCCAGAGTCCTGGGATCGAGTCCTGCATTGGGCTCCCTGCTCAGCAGGAAGCCTGCTTCTCCCTCTTCCACTCTCCCTGCTTGTGTTCCTTCTCTCACTTTGTCTCTCTCTGTCAAATAAATAAATAAAATCTTTTTTTTAAAAAGGCAGAGTTTGAATGTAAATGGGCTAAATGCCCCAATCAAAAGACACAGGCTATCA
>NW_022590441.1:13635-14089 GCF_004348235.1 Phoca vitulina | reverse complement strand
CTGTCACCACTATTCAGCTTGGTTGTTTAATGTAAAGGAACCATAGATGGTATATAAATGAACGGATGTGACTTTGTTCCAATAAAATTTTATTTATAAAAGTAGGCAACAGGCTGGATTTGATTTGTGGCTATAGTTTGCCAATTCCTGTCCTACATAATGAACTTACTTCGAAAACATTGGGCTTCTCTTTGGAAATATGCTTTTACTGAGCTAAAACATTAAGTAGATAGATGGAGTTAGTCTTAGAGTTTCCCTCTTTTTTTTTTTTTTTTTGTGAATGCTCCATAATTTTTTTAATTTTGTTTTATTATGTTATGTTAATCACACCATACATTACATCATTAGTTTTTGATGTAGTGTTCCATGATTCATTGTTCGTGTATAACACCCAGTGCTCCATTCAATACTTGCCCTCTTTAATACCCATCACCAGGCTAACCCATCCTCCCCC
>NW_022590441.1:0-13535 GCF_004348235.1 Phoca vitulina | reverse complement strand
GTGGCTCAGTTGTTAAGCGTCTGCCTTCAGCTCAGGTCATGATCCCAAGGTCCTGGGATTGAGCACCACATCGGGGTCCCTGCTCCATGGGGAGCCTGCTTCTCCCTCTCCCACTCCCACTGCTTGTGTTCCCTCTTGCTGTGTCTCTCTCTGTCAAATAAATAAGTAAAATCTTAAAAAAAAAAGAATTCCTCATATCAGTGAGATCATATGATACATGTCTTTCTCTGATTGACTTATTTCGCTTAGCATAATACCCTCTAGTTCCATCCACATTGTTGCAAATGGTAAGACTTCGTTTTTTTTTGATGGCTGCATAATATTCCATTGTATATATATACCTCATCTTCTTTATCCATTCATCTGTTGATGGATATCTTGGCTCTTTCCATAGTTTGGCTATTGTGGACATTGCTGCTATAAACATCAGGGTGCACGTACCACTTCGGATCCCTACATTTGTATCTTTGGGGTAAATACCCAGTAGTGCAATTTGCTGGGTCGTATGGTAGCTCTATTTTCAACTTTTTGAGGAACCTCCATACTGTTTTCCAGAGTGGCTGCACCAGCTTGCATTCCCACCAACTGTGTAGGAGGGTTCCCCTTTCTCTGCATCCCCGCCAACATCTGTCATTTCCTGACTTGTTAATTTTGGCCATTCTGACTGGTGTTGAGGTTTTGATTTGGATTTCTCTGATGCCGAGCGATGTTGAGCACTTTTTCATGTGTCTGTTGGCCATTTGGATGTCTTCTTTGGAAAAATGTCTATTCATGTCTTCTGCCCATTTCTTGATTGGATTCTTTGTTCTTTGGGTGTTGAGTTTGGTAAGTTCTTTATAGATTTTGGATACTAGCCCTTTATCTGATATGTCATTTGCAAATATCTTCTCCCATTCTGTCGATTGTCTTTTGGTTTTGTTGACTGTTTCTTTTGCTGTGCAAAAGCTTTTTATCTTGATGAAGTCCCAATAGTCCATTTTTGCCCTTGCTTCCCTTGCCTTTGGCAATGTTTCTGGGAAGAAGTTGCTGCGGCTGAGGTCGAAGAGGTTGTTGCCTGTGTTCTCCTTTAGGATTTTGATGGACTCCTGTCTCACATTCAGGTCTTTCATCCATTTTTAGTCTATTTTTGTGTGTGGTGTAATGGTCCAGTTTCATTCTTCTGCATGTGGCCGTCCAATTTTCCCACCACCATTTGTTGAAGAGACTGTCTTTTTTCCATTGGACATTCTTTCCTGCTTTGCCGAAGATTAGTTGACCATAGAGTTGAGGGTCCATTTCTGGGCTCTCTATTCTGTTCCATTGATCTATGTGTCTGTTTTTGTGCCAGTACCATACTGTCTTGATGATGACAGCTTTGTAATAGAGCTGGAAGTCCGGAATTGTGATGCCGCCAGCTTTGCTTTTCTTTTTCAACATTCCTCTGGCTATTCGGGGTCTTTTCTGGTTCCATACCATTTTTAGGATGATTTGTTCCATTTCTTTGAAAAAAGTGGATGGTATTTTGATAGGGATTGCTTTAAATGTGTAGATTGCTCTAGGTAGCATTGACATCTTCACAATATTTGTTCTTCCAATCCATGAGCATGGAACGTTTTTCCATTTCTTTGTGTCTTCCTCAATTTCTTTCATGAGTATTTTATAGTTTTCGGAGTACAGATCCTTTGCCTCTTTGGTTAGATATATGCCTAGGTATCTTATGGTTTTGGGTGCAATTGTAAATGGGATCGACTCCTTAATTTCTCTCTCTTCTGTCTTGTTGTTGGTGTATAGGAATGCCACTGATTTCTGTGCATTGATTTTATATCCTGCCACTTTACTGAATTCCTGTATGAGTTCTAGCAGTTTTGGGGTGGAGTCTTTGGGGTTTTCCACATAAAGTATCATATCATCTGCAAAGAGTGAGAGTTTGACTTCTTCTTTGCCAATTTGGATGCCTTTTATTTCTTTTTGTTGTCTGATTGCTGTGGCTAGGACTTCTAGTACTATGTTGAATAGCAGTGGTGATAGTGGACATCCCTGCCACGTTCCCGACCTTAGGGGGAAAGCTCTCAGTTTATCCCCATTGAGAATGATATTCGCTATAGGTTTTTCATAGATGGCTTTTATGATATTGAGGTATGTACCCTCTATGCCTATACTCTGAAGAGTTTTAATCAAGAAAGGATGCTGTACTTTGTCAAATGCTTTTTCTGCATCTATTGAGAGGATCATATGATTCTTGTTCTTTCTTTTGTTAATGTATTGTATCACGTTGATTGATTTGCGGATGTTGAACCAACCTTGCAGCCCAGGGATAAATCCCACTTGGTCGTGGTGAATAATCCTTTTAATGTACTGTTGGATCCTATTGGCTAGTATTTTGGTGAGAATTTTTGCATCCATGTTCATCAGGGATATTGGTCTGTAATTCTCCTTTTTGATGGGGTCTTTGTCTGGTTTGGGGATCAAGGTAATGGTGGCCTCATAAAATGAGTTTGGAAGTTTTCCTTCCATTTCTATTTTTTGGAACAGTTTCAGAAGGATAGGTATTAATTCTTCTTGAAATGTTTGGTAGAATTCCCCTGGGAAGCCATCTGGCCCTGGGCTTTTGTGTTTTGGGAGATTTTTGATGACTGCTTCTATTTCCTTAGTGGTTATAGGTCTGTTCAGGTGTTCTATTTCTTCCTGGTTCAGTTTTGGTAGTTGATACATCTCTAGGAATGCATCCATTACTTCCAGGTTATCTAATTTGCTGGCATAGAGTTGCTCATAATATGTTCTTATAATTGTTTGTATTTCTTTGGTGTTGGTTGTGATTTCTCCTCTTTCATTCATGATTTTGTTGATTTGGGTCATTTCTCTTTTCTTTTTGATAAGTCTGGCCAGGGGCTTATCAATCTTGTTAATTCTTTCAAAGAACCAGCTCCTAGTTTCGTTGATCTGTTCTACTGTTCTTTTGGTTTCTATTTCATTGATTTCTGCTCTGATCTTTATTATTTCTCTTCTCCTGCTGGGTTTAGGCTTTATTTGCTGTTCTTTCTCCAGCTCCTTTAGGTGTAGGGTTAGGTTGTGTACTTGAGACCTTTCTTGTTTCTTGAGAAAGGCTTGTATTGCTATATACTTTCCTCTTAGGACTGCCTTTGCTGTATCCCAAAGATTTTGAATAGTTGTGTTTTCATTTTCATTGGTTTCCATGAATTTTTTTAATTCTTCTTTAATTTCCTGGTTGACCCATTCATTCTTCAGTAGGATGCTCTTTAGCCTCCATGTATTTGAGTTCTTTCTGACTTTCCTCTTGTGATTGAGTTCTAGTTTCAAAGCATTGTGGTCTGAAAATAGGCAGGGGATGATCCCAATCTTCTGGTACCGGTTGAGACCTGATTTATGACCTAGGATGTGATCTATTCTGGAGAATGTTCCATGGGCACTAGAGAAGAATGTGTATTCCGTTGCTTTGGGATGGAATGTTCTGAATATGTCTGTGAAGTCCATTTGGTCCAGTGTGTCATTTAAAGTCTTTATTTCCTTGTTGATCTTTTGCTTAGATGATCTGTCCATTTCAGTGAGGGGGGTGTTAAAGTCCCCCACTATTATTGTATTGTTGTCGATGTGTTTCTTTGCTTTTGTTATTAATTGCCTTATATAATTGGCTGCTCCCATGTTAGGGGCATAGATATTTACAATTGTTAGATCTTCTTGTTGGATAGACCCTTTAAGTAGGATATAGTGTCCTTCCTCATCTCTTATTACAGTCTTTGGTTTAAAATCTAATTTGTCTGATATAAGGATTGCCACCCCAGCTTTCTTTTGGTGTCCATTAGCATGGTAAATGGTTTTCCACCCCCTCACTTTCAATCTGGGGGTGTCTTTGGGTTTAAAATGAGTCTCTTGCAGACAGCATATCGATGGGTCTTGTTTTTTAATCCAATCTGATAGCCTGTGTCTTTTGATTGGGGCATTTAGCCCATTTACATTCAGGGTAACTACTGAAAGATAGGAATTTAGTGCCATTGTATTGCCTGTAAGGTGACTGTTACTGTATATTGTCTGTGTTCCTTTCTGGTCTATGTTGCTTTCAGGCTCTCTCTTTGCTTAGGGGACCCCTTTCAAGATTTCTTGTAGGGCTTGTTTCGTGTTTGCGAATTCCTTTAGTTTTTGCCTGGAAGCTTTTTCTCTCTCTTTCTATTTTCAATGACAGCCTAGCTGGATATAGTATTCTTGGCTGCATATTTTTCTCATTTAGTGCTCTGAATATATCCTGCCAGTCCTTTCTGGCCTGCCAGGTCTCTGTAAATAGGCCTGTTGCCAATCTAATGTTTCTACCATTGTAGGTTACATATCTCTTCTCCCAAGCTGCTTTCAGGATTTTCTCTTTGTCTCTGAGACTCATAAGTTTTACTATTAGATGTTGGGGTGTTGACCTATTTTTATTGATTTTGAGAAGGGTTCTCTGTGCTTCCTGGATTTTGACGCCTGTTTCCTTCCCCAAATTAGGGAAGTTCTCTGCTATAATTTGCTCCATTATACCGTCTGCCCCTCTCTCTCTTTCTTCTTCTTCTGGGATCCCAATTATTCTAATGTTGTTTCGTCTTGTGGTATCGCTTATCTCTCGAATTCTGCCCTCGTGATCCAGTAGTTGTTTATCTCTCTTTTTCTCAGCTTCTTTATTTTCCATCATTTGGTCTTCTATCTCACTGATTCTCTCTTCTGCCTCATTTATCCTAACAGTTAGCGCCCCCATATTTGATTGCACCTCATTCATAGCCTTTTTGATTTCTACTTGGTTAGATTTTAGTTCTTTTACTTCTCCAGAAAGGGTTTCTCTAATAACTTCCATGCTTTTTTCAAGCCCAGCTAGTATCTTTAAAGTGATGATTCTGAACTCTAGATCTGACATCGTACTAATGTCTGTATTGAGTAGGTCCCTGGCAGTCGGTACTACCTCTTGTTCTTTTTGTTGAGGTGATTTTTTCCATCTTGTCATTTTGTCCAGAGGAGAATAGATTAATGAGAGAACAAAATGCTAACAGGGTAACAACGTTCCCAGAAAATATACTCTAAACAAATCAGAAAAGACCTGAAGCAGTGGGAAAAGAAAGGGAAAGAGAGAAAAAAGAAAAAGAAAAAGAAAAGGAAAAGAAAAAGATAAAGATAAAAACAAACAAAAACAGGGAAAAAAAACCAGAATGTGATCAAATATGATCAGGCTGGTATATAGATCAGTGCCACACACTAGATCTTGGGTGTATTTGGTCTGTTAGAAGAAAGTGCATCCCAAAATTTTAAAGAAAGAAAAACTTATATATGTACAAAAATAAGGGTTGATATGATGGAGGGATGGAATATGACTGTAAAGATGGAAATTATAAAAAATTTTATAAAAGGAATTGATAAGAAGTTGTTTGAAAAAAGAAAGAAGAGGATTTAAAAAAAAGAGAGAGAAAAAAAAGGGAGAGAACGTGATCAGGCAGGGGAGTAGAAAAAAACCATACAATAGAGATTTAGGGTATATTTTGATCTGTTAGAAGAAACTATCTCAAAATTTTAAAGAGAGAACAACTTATATATATATATGCCAAAAATACAGGTAACTACTATGAAGGGATAGAATATGAAAAATAAAAATGAAAAATAAAAAATTTTTTTTAAAAAAGGGATTGATAAGATGTTGGTTGAAAAAGGGAAAAAGAAAAATTCAAAAAAAAAAAAAAGACAGTTAAAAAAAAATTAGCTTTGAAAGACTAAAGAATCATGGTAAAAAAAGCCATGAATTCTATGTGCAGTATTCCCCTAGCGCTGGAGCTCTGCCGCTCTCATTGATCGGTAAACTTGGTCTTGGCTGGCTGTTCTCGCTGATCTTCTGGGGGAGGGGCCTGTTGCCGTGGTTCCCAAATGTCTTTGCCAGAGGCGGAATTGCCCTGCCCTTGCCGGGTCGGGACTAAGTAATCTGCTCAGGTTTGCTCTCCGGAGCTTTTGTTCCCTGCAAGCTTTCCGTACAGCTTTGGAGGCGGAGAGTGTACATGGCGGCCCCCCAATGTCCGCCCCGGAGGAGCCGAGAACTCGGGGCCCCGCTCCTCAGTGCACCTCCAGAGAAAAGCCGCCAGTCACTCCCATCTCCCCGGTCTCCGGCCACACTCCGTGTTCACCCGGCCTGTGACCACGCGTTTCTATCTCTGGCACCCGACCCCGTGTGGAGTCTCCAAACCCAGCAGATCCCCGCGGTGCGCTCCTGCGCCGCTCCTCCCCGGGGAAGAAGGTGAGTCTCCCCGGATCTGCCGCTTGTTGGGTCCCTGCTGGAGGAGCAGTGGCCCGACTGTGCCACAGATCACAGTTTATGACAACCTCGAGCTGAGAGCCCGCACCTCGGCTCCGTTTCTGCAGCCGGCTTCCCTGCTCCAATACCTGGGAGCTCTGCCGCACTCAGGCACCCCTGGTCCTTCTGTGACCCCGAGGGTCCTGAGACCACACTGTCCCGCGAGGGTTCCACCCCCCGTTTAGCCACCGGAGTGACGTCCCTCAGCAGAGCAGACTTCTAAAAGTTCCGATTTTGTGCTCCACGGCTCTATCACTTGCCAGAAGCGGCTGACGGAGGCCGCTCCCCCACCGTCTATCCTCCCAAATATCGCATCAGATTCACTTCTCCGCACGTCCTACCTTCCAGAAAGTGGTCGCTTTTCTGTTCAGAGAGTTGTTGCTCTTCTTTTCTTCGATCTCCTGTTGAGTTCGTAAGTGTTCAGATTGGTTTGATCCCTATCCAGCTGAATTCCTGAGAGGAGACGAAATCCAGGTCTCCTACTCCTCTGCCATCTTGCTCTGCCCCCCTACATGTAACTCTCTGAGTTTCCTGGATCTATGGTTTGGTGTCTGTCATCAGTTCTGGGAAATTCTCAGCCATTATCACAGCAAATATTTCTTCTTCTCTTTTCTCTCTTTCCTCTCCTTATGGTAGTTCCATTACATGTATTACTTTTTGTAATTGTTCCACATTTCTTGACTATTCCATTCCTTTTTTTTCATTCTTTTTTCTCTTTTGCCTTTCAGTTTGAGAAGTTTCTATGGAATATCTTCAAGCTCCCTGATTCTTTCCTTGGCCATAAGCAGTCTACTGATGAGCCCATCAGAGTTATTCTTTATTTTTATTACAGTATTTTCTTTTTATTTCTAGCATATATCTTCGATTCTTTCTGACAAATGCAGTCTCTCTGCTTACATTATCCATCTGCTCTTGCATGTTGCTCACTTTTTCCACTAGAGCCCTCAGCATATTCATCATAGTTATTTTAAATTCCTTGTCTGATAATTCCAAAATCTCTGCCCTATCTGAGTCTGGTTCTATCGCTTGCTTTGTTCTTCATACTTTTTGTTGTTGCTGCTTTTTAGCACGCCTTCTAAATTTTGCTGAAAGCCAGACATAATGTATTGGATAATAGGAACAAAAGTAAGTTGGCCTTTAGTATGAGGGCTTCTCTGGCTGGAAGTTATACTATATCTATTGCTGTAATTATAGGTGTCTGAGGCTTCAGTCTCCTCTAGTGTCCTTGTTTTTGTCTCCTCTGTTGAATTTGGGTTTCCCTATAAACTCCTTCTTAGAGTATGAGCCTTACAGTCCTTTCAGCTGTAATTGTGATATTAAACAGGAGCCCTGTTATTGTCATGATAAGGCGTGTGGTAGAGGCAAGCATTCTATAATTCCATATTAGGTTTCCGTGTTTCAGTGGGCCTGTGACCCTGGGCCCTGACCTTCACAAGTGCTTCTCAGCTTCCCTCCCCCTTCCACACACACACACACACACACACACACACACACTCACATGAGGCAGGAGAGTTAGCAGGAGCTGCACTTAGGTATTTCCTTTCCTCCACTTCAGTGAAAAAATTCTTTTGAGAGAAGGCAGAGAACAGAAGGATCTGGGCTTATTTCAAAATGGCTACTTTTCCTTGGGCATATTTCAAAATGGTTGCCTCTCCCACCCTTGCTGAAAGCATAGGGGAATTTTTCTTCAATCCTTGCTGTGAGAAAAAAACTGGCAGAGCTTCTGGAGGTATAACTCATGAAAGTGTGGGGCCTTCTCACACTGTTTTTAATTCTAAACCTGGTCCACACTCAAGTCTCCAGCAGTTCATCAATTACAATTTAAGTTTTCCTGTTTTGGGCTCCAGCAGCTTCTGCCCTTAGGAAGCTATGATTCTCTGTAGTTTCCTGTCCAGTTAAAGGAGTATTGGTTTGCCTTGTGATCTCAATTCTCTGATAGATCTAAAAAGAGTTACTGATTTTTGGTTTGTTCAGCTTTTTTCTTGTTATGAGGATGAGAGTGACAACCTCCAACCTCTTTACAGGTTGAAACAAAAATTAAAAGTCTAAATCTTTTTTTTTAACTTATGGGAATAAATACTTTTTGTTCTTGGGAAGGAGTAATATAGTAGATGTCAATTTCCCTTTATTTAATTTGTATGATCAATTCCATCCAAATTCCCAATTGATTCTTTCTTAGAATTAAAAAATGTACCTTTTAAATTCATCTAAAAAATTAAAGATGTAACAAATAGCCCACAAAATATTAAAAAATTAAGAGTGAAAAAGGGCCTGTTCTATCAGATATCAAAACATATTACAAAGCTATAGTAATTAAAACAGGCAGGAGCTATGCCAAAATGTACATCCAGATGAATAGCACAGGATAGATGGTGCAAGAATAGACCAAAGTTCATTTGAGAATTCATCCTGTGACTGAAGTAAAACTTCATGTCAGAGGGAAAAATATGGATTATGCAATAAATATTATTGAAACAACTGGTTAGACATTTGGGCAGGGGAGGGAGAATGAACTGAGATCAATACTGATATCTTTTTCTTTTTTTAAGATTTTATTTATTTATTTGCAGGGGGGGCAAAGGGAGCAGGAAAAGCAGACACCCTGCTGAGCATGGAGCCCAATGCAGGACTTGATCCAGGACCCTGAGATCATGACCTGAGCCGAAGGCAGACGCTTAACCGACTGAACCACCCAGACACCCCCAATCCTGATACCTTGAAACAAAATAAATTCCAAATGGCTCAAAGTTTTAAATATTAAAAATTAAACACTAGGATGCCTGGGTGGCACAGGCAGTTAAGCCTTGGATCAGGTCGTGATCTCAGGGTCGTGAAATCAAGCCCTGCATCTGGCTCCATGCTCAGTGCAGAGTCTGCTTAAGACTGTCTCCCTCTGCCCCTTCCCCCCAAAAAATAAATAAATCTTAAAAAAATTAAACAGTAAAAGTGCTAGTAGCAAGGAAGATGGTGACTTAAATGCATCCTTGCTGCTCTCTCTTCCAAGCCCCAATCCAACTCCCAACTGTGCCCACTGTTTTCAATCTTATTTCTTTAATAATTAAGATACTTAATGCTATAAAATTTTATTTGAGTTTAGCTTTATCCATGTAACATAAGTTCTGGTATGAAGTGTTCTCTTTTGTATTATGTCTTAGTTAGTTTGAATTTTCTTTTGATTACTTCTTTGATCCAAGGGTTAATAAGAAGAGTATTTCTTAAATTCCAGGTAGTTGAGTTTTTTGGTCATCCTTTCATTATTCATTTTTCAGAAAAGAAGGAAATTTGAACCTAAAATCTTTATACCCAGACAAACTAGCACCAAGGAGGCATTATGAAATTAAAAGCTTATAGGCAAACAAATACTCTATAAACTTACCACACACATTCTCTGAAAGAATTATTTAATTACATACTCCATAAAAATTAAAAGCAATTCAGAAAAAAGGCAAGATTTGAAATTTTAAAAATAATGAGAAAAGAGCCAGCATATTTTATAATTATCAAAATAATTATTATAAAATTATTAGTACATAAAATTAATACATGAAATAATTATTGGTACAACAAGCTGATAACTAAAACTCCTGGATAATCTCAACATTAAAGGTATGGGAAGACTGAAAGAAGAAGGAAAGAACTGAAAACATGCCAGATTTCTTGTCTTGAAACAGGGAATGTGGGAGCAAGGGCTGATATAAATACTAATTAACTTGAAATGATTAGATAAACTTAAATATGTGCTTTAAAAATGTAAGTGAAACCACTCAAAGAATAGGAATAGCATATTCAGCTTCCAAACCACCAGAGGAAAAGAAATAAAGAAAATATAATCAATATATTTAAAAAACAGGAAAGGAATCAGAAATAGAAAGAGAAAGAAAGGGAAGGAAAGATAAAAGGGAGAGGAGCATGAGAAAAATGAGAAGGAATGCCTGGCAAATGGAACTATAAAGTAAGATATCAGGAAAATATCTGAAGATGTTATTAATCACAAGAAATACAGCTGTGTTAAATTTCTCAATCAGATTGTGGGAGAATAAAATCCAGTTTTATTTCATGTAATGTGTTACCTGTAAGACAAAATAACTTTTGAAATATTTTTTAAAATTTGAATTTTAAATTTCAAATCAAAAATCAGAAGTCAGAGAAAGACAAATACCATATGATTTCACTCATATATGGAATTTAAGAAATAAAACAAATGAACAAAGAAAAAAGAGAGACCCCCCCACACACAAAAAAAGACTCTTAAATATAGAGAACAAACTGGTGGTTGCCAGAGGGGAGGTGGGTGGGAGGAATGGGTGAAATAGATAACAGGGATTAAGAATAACTTGATGATGAGCACTGAGAAATGTATAGAATTGTTGAATCATTACATTGTACACCTGAAACTAATATAACACTGTATGTATGTTAGTTTACTTCAATTTTTAAAAATTGGAAAAACTGAAAATAAAGGTTAAGAAGATATAGCAAGCTAATGTTAACAAAGGGAAAACAGGTATAAAAATATTATTATTCTATAATAGGGAATTTAAAGCAAATAGTATTAATGTGAAAAGAGGAACATTTCATATAAATAAAAGTCTTACTCCAATGAAAGTATATGAAAGTTTGAATCTTTTAGTACCTAAAAACGTAACTTTAAAATATATAAAGGATCTCAAACTTCATTAACCATAAAAATTTGATGGGAAACTTGTTAAAAATGCTGATTCTCAGGGTCTATCTCTATGTCTACCACCATTCTAGTGCAACTTAACATCACTTCTTACCTGATTTATAGCAACATCCTCCTATCAGGTCAAAATTGCAATTAAAATTTTCAACCTAAGGAATTAAGTAAGACTGAGAGAAGGAAGAGTGACTGGTTCAAGATTACACAGTTAGACAATGGCAGATCTGAAACTAAGATCTAAGAATTAGGAGACTTTACTTGCCAAAAACAGCATTGATTCAAATATATTTCACATCAAGACTGGTTTTTCTAGAGCTTAGATTTTGCTCACATCAGTTTCTGCACAGAAGCTCTGTCTAGGCAAAGCTGACCAAGCGTGGGATGGCCATGAGTCAGAGACCAGACAGCCCTATCTGGGTGCGCCAGGAAATCACTAAAGGTTCTACCATGGACCAAAAAAGAATGAAGCAGAGGGTAAATGTATTGCGGCTGGTAAATAATACAGCCCAGACTCAAATCCAATATACCATGCTGGGTGATCTGAAAGAAGGTTATGGGCAGAGATTTAAGCAGAATTTTTCATAGTCAGCCAGGTGAAAGGAAATGCAACCAAGAGGAACAGGCAAAGTTATAGCAAACGGATCTATAATCCTAAAAAGATTATAGATAGGACCAGGTAGAAGATGGGGAGGATGGTGCTTAGGAAAACCGTGGAGAGCAAACCACACAGAATGGAGTAAAAAGTAGAATATAATCCTAGCAGCCTGGCAGTTCCCAAGTCCTTTAAAAACCGGGATAACAGACTGGAAACAACCCAGGAATTCAGGCACGAAAAGTAAGAACAGAAACCATTTACACCCACACAGCTTATTAATGGCATTAACATAGCCTTATTATTCTACTGTCTTCATCAAAATTACATTATTATTCCAAGAAACTCTTGCCCAGGAAGATATACACTCAAACAACTATAATATTTAATGAATATCAACTTGCACATCTCTACAACAGATAGTATCAAATGATAATTCACTTATCAAGATTCTTTGAATCTTCTCACCTCAAAACCCTCATCTGCCTATGTCCAGTCCTAAACCATTATATCAGGATTCTTATCTAATCCTAATCAAGCCTGCATACTGCAAGACCTGCCTTAAATCCACATTCCAAAAATTCACAAAGTTTACCTTTCCACCTTGAGACACTGTTAAAACTAAGATAGTGCTCTCCTTACTGGGTTAGGGAAAAAAACTCAGCTTTATCTTATTTACAAGTTGTCTCAGTAAAATTTTCAAGGATCCAGCACTTGACAATATTGGAGGTCCAAAATCCAGTCGAGACCTTCTCACTGCCATGGGGCAAGACCCATCTTAACCTATTTCTCCCCAGATTTGCATTAGACATTCTTAAATGAGAAGCTAAGCAAAGACTAAAACTGACTGTATAAAGTCTAATAAAGAAAACACTCATCATAACTCATCCTAGTCCTTGTAACATTCCTGTCCTTCCAGGTAAAAACCCCAATAGGCAATAGATTCATTAGGCCCTTGGGGCAATAAATAAAATAGTTATTCAGGGCTTCCCTGTACTACTAAACACCAATACTATTTTATGTTAGGTGCTTTTTGAGACTCCGTATTTTACAGTTGTAGATCTCTGTTCTGCTTTTTTAAAGTGTCCTTTTAGGTCAAAATAGTTGACACTTGCTTGTCTTTTGTAAGGAAAATAAACAATATACCTGAACTGTTATGCCCTAAGAGTTCACTAAGGCATCTGCTACTTTTCATAAATCCTCAACCAGAACCACAAGAATCTTAAATTTCCCTGTGATTCTACTCTTTTACAGTATGTGGATGAAGGGCTGGGGGTTGAATCAGTCAATGGCCAATGACTTAGTCAATCATGACTATGTTGTGTTAAAGAATGAGGTAAACTGCAAGGTTGGTTCAACATCCACAAATCAATCAATGTGATACAATACATTAAAAAAAGAAAGAACAAGAACCATATGATCCTCTCAGTAGATGCAGAAAAAGCATTTGACAAAGTACAGCATCCTTTCTTGATTAAAACTCTTCAGAGTACAGCAATAGAGGGTACATACCTCAATATCATAAAAGCCATCTATGAAAAACCCACAGCGAATATCATTCTCAATAGGGAAAAACTGAGAGCTTTCCCCCTAAGGTCAGGAACATGGCAGGGATGTCCACTATCACCACTGCTATTCAACATAGTACTAGAAGTCCTAGCCACAGCTAGTTTGTTCAGACAACAAAAAGAAATAAAAGGCATCCAAATCAACAAAGAAGTGAAATTCTCACTTTTTGCAGATGATATGATACTTTATGTGGAAAACCCCAAAGACTCCACCCCAAAACTGCTAGAACTCATACAGGAATTCAGTAAAGTGGCAGGATATAAAATCAATGAACAGAAGTCAGTGGCATTCCTATACACCAACAACAAGACAGAAAAAAGAGAAATAAGGAGTCGATTCCATTTACAATTGTACCCAAAACCATAAGATACCTAGGAATAAATCTAACCAAAGAGGCAAAG
>NW_022590440.1:0-14093 GCF_004348235.1 Phoca vitulina | reverse complement strand
ACTGCTTCAATTTCCTTAGTGGTTATAGGTCTGTTCAGGTTTTCTATTTCTTCCTGGTTCAGTTTTGGTAGTTGATACATCTCTAGGAATGCATCCATTACTTCCAGGTTATCTAATTTGCTGGCATAGAGTTGCTCATAATATGTTCTTATAATTGTTTGTATTTCTTTGGTGTTGGTTGTGATCTCTCCTCTTTCATTCATGATTTTGTTGATTTGGGTCATTTCTCTTTTCTTTTTGATAAGTCTGGCCAGGGGCTTATCAATCTTGTTAATTCTTTCAAAGAACCAGCTCCTAGTTTCGTTGATCTGTTCTACTGTTCTTTTGGTTTCTATTTCATTGATTTCTGCTGTGATCTTTATTATTTCTCTTCTCCTGCTGGGTTTAGGCTTTATTTGCTGTTCTTTCTCCAGCTCCTTTAGGTGTAGGGTTAGGTTGTGTACTTGAGACCTTTCTTGTTTCTTGAGAAAGGCTTGTATTGCTATATACTTTCCTCTTAGGACTGCCTTTGCTGTATCCCAAAGATTTTGAATAGTTGTGTTTTCATTTTCATTGGTTTCCATGAATTTTTTTAATTCTTCTTTAATTTCCTGGTTGACCCATTCATTCTTCAGTAGGATGCTCTTTAGCCTCCATGTATTTGAGTTCTTTCCAACTTTCCTCTTGTGATTGAGTTCTAGTTTCAAAGCATTGTGGTCTGAAAATATGCAGGGGATGATCCCAATCTTCTGG
The DNA here is from genome assembly GCF_004348235.1 of Phoca vitulina. Classification (NCBI taxonomy): domain Eukaryota; kingdom Metazoa; phylum Chordata; class Mammalia; order Carnivora; family Phocidae; genus Phoca; species Phoca vitulina. The sequence continues at coordinate 13,361 of NW_022590440.1, read as the reverse complement.
TACCGGTTGAGACCTGATTTATGACCTAGGATGTGATCTATTCTGGAGAATGTTCCATGGGCACTAGAGAAGAATGTGTATTCCGTTGCTTTGGGATGGAATGTTCTGAATATGTCTGTGAAGTCCATTTGGTCCAGTGTGTCATTTAAAGTCTTTATTTCCTTGTTGATCTTTTGCTTAGATGATCTGTCCATTTCAGTGAGGGTGGTGTTAAAGTCCCCCACTATTATTGTATTGTTGTCAATGTGTTTCTTTGCTTTTGTTATTAATTGCCTTATATAATTGGCTGCTCCCATGTTAGGTGCATAGATATTTACAATTGTTAGATCTTCTTGTTGGATAGACCCTTTAAGTATGATATAGTGTCCTTCCTCATCTCTTATTACAGTCTTTGGTTTAAAATCTAATTTGTCTGATATAAGGATTGCCACCCCAGCTTTCTTTTGGTGTCCTTTAGCATGGTAAATGGTTTTCCACCCCCTCACTTTAAATCTGGTGGTGTCTTTGGGTCTAAAATGAGTCTCTTGCAGACAGCATATCGATGGGTCTTGTTTTTTAATCCAATCTGATAGCCTGTGTCTTTTGATTGGGGCATTTAGCCCATTTACATTCAGGGTAACTATTGAAAGATAGGAATTCAGTGCCATTGTATTGCCTGTAAAGTGACTGTTACTGTATATTGTTTGTGTTCCTTTCTGGTCTATATTGCTTTTAGGCTCTCTCTTTGCTTAGAGGACCCCTTTCAAGATTTCTTGTAGGGCTGGTTTCGTGTTTGCAAATTCCTTTAGTTTTTGTTTGTCCTGGAAGCTTTTTATCTCTCCTTCAATTTTCAATGACAGCCTAGCTGGATATAGTATTCTTGGCTGCATATTTTTCTCATTTGGTGCTCTGAATATGTCCTGCCAGTCCTTTCTGGCCTGCCAGGTCTCTGTGGTAAGTCTGTTGCCAATCTAATGTTTCTACCATTGTAGGTTACATATCTCTTCTCCCGAGCTGCTTTCAGGATTTTCTCTTTGTCTCTGAGACTCGTAAGTTTTACTATTAGATGTCGGGGTGTTGACCTATTTTTATTGATTTGGAGAGGGGTTCTCTGTGCTTCCTGGATTTTGATGCCTGTTTCCCTCCCCAAATTAGGGAAGTTCTCTGCTATAATTTGCTCCATTATACCTTCTGCCCCTCTCTGTCTTTCTTCTTCTTCTGGGATCCCAATTATTCTAATGTTGTTTCGTCTTATGGTATCGTTTATCTCTCGAATTCTGCCCTTGTGATCCAGTAGTTGTTTATCTCTCTTTTTCTCAGCTTCTTTATTTTCCATCATTTGGTCTTCTATCTCACTGATTCTTTCTTCTGCCTCATTTATCCTAGCAGTTAGCGGCCCCATATTTGATTGCACCTCATTAATAGCCTTTTTGATTTCGACTTGGGTAGATTTTAGTTCTTTTACTTCTCCAGAAAGGGTTTCTCTAATAACTTCCATGCTTTTTTCAAGCCCAGCTAGTATCTTTAAAGTGATGATTCTGAACTCTAGATCTGACATCGTACTAATGTCCGTATTGAGTAGGTCCCTGGCAGTCGGTACTACCTCTTGTTCTTTTTGTTGAGGTGATTTTTTCCATCTTGTCATTTTGTGCAGAGGAGAATAGATTAATGAGAGAACAAAATGCTAGCAGGGTAACAATGTCCCCAGAAAATGTACTCTAAACAAATCAGAAAAGACCTGAAGCAGTGGGAAAAGAAAGGGAAAGAGAGAAAAAAGAAAAAGAAAGAAAAAAAGAAAAAAGAAAAAGATAAAGATAAAGATAAAAACAAACAAAAGCAGAACAAAACAAAACAAAACAAAAACAGAATGTGATCAAATATGATCAGGCTGGTTTATAGATCAGTGCCACACACTAGATTTTGGGTGTATTTTGGTCTGTTAAAAGAAAGTCCCTCCCAAAATTTTAAAGAAAGAAAAACTTATATATGTACAAAAATAAGGGTTGATATGATGAAGGGATGGAATATGACTGTAAAGATGGAAATTATAAAAAATTTTAAAAAAGGGTTTGATAAGTTGTTTGAAAAAAGAAAGAAGAGGATTAAAAAAAATAAATAAATAAAAGAAAGAAAAAAGGGAGAGAATGTGATCAGGCAGGGGAGTAGAAAAAAACCATACACTAGAGATTTAGAGTATATTTTGATCTGTGAGAAGAAACTATCTCAAGATTTTAAAGAGAGAACAACTTATATATATATGCCAAAAATACGGGTAACTACTATGAAGGGATAGAATATGACTTTAAAAATGAAAAATAAAAGTGTTTTTTTTTTTAAAAAGGGATTGATAAGATGTTGGTTGAGAAAGGGAAAAAGAAAAATTCAAAAAAAAAAGAAAAAAGAAAAAAGAAAAAAAGACAGTTAAAAAAAATAATTAACTTTGAAAGACTACAGAATCATAGTAAAAAAGCCATGAATTCTATGTGCAGTATTCCCCTAGCGCTGGAGTTCTGCCGTTCTCATTGATCAGTAAACTTGGTCTTGGCTGGCTGTTCTCGCTGATCTCCTGGGGGAGGGGCCTGTTGCCGTGGTTCCCAAATGTCTTTGCCGGAGGCAAAATTGCCCCGCCCTTGCCAGTCCAGGCTAAGTAATCTGCTCAGGTTTGCTCTCGGGAGTTTTTGTTCCCTGCAAGCTTTCCGTACAGCTTTGGAGGCGGAGAGTGAAAATGGCGGCCTCCCAGTCTCCGCCCCGGCGGAGCCGAGAACTCGGGGTCCCGCTCCTCAGCGAGCCCCCAGAGAAAAGCAGTCAGTCACTCCCGTCTCCCCGGTCTCCGGCCGCACTCCGCGCTCACCCGGCCTGTGACCGCGCCCTTCTATCTGGCACCCGACCCCAGGTGGAGTCTCCAAACCCAGCAGATCCCCGCGGTGCGCTCCCGCACCTCTCCTCCCGGGGGAGGAAGGTGAGTCTCCCCGGATCTGCCGCTTGTTGGGTCCCTGCTGGAGGAGCAGTGGCCCGACTGTGCCGCGGATCACGGTTTATGGCAACCCCGAGCTGAGAGCCCGCGCCTGGGCTCCGTCTCTGCAGCCGGCTTCCCTGCTCCGATACCTGGGAGCTCTGCCGCACTCAGGCACCCCCAGTCTTTCTGTGACCCCAAGGGTCCTGAGACCACACTGTCCCGCGAGGGTTCCACCCCCCACTTCGCCACCAGAGTGACGTCCCTCAGCGGAGCCGACTTCTAAAAGTTCCGATTTTGTGCTCCGCGGCTCTATCACTTGCCAGAAGCGGCCGACAGAGGCCCCTCCCCCGCCGTCTATCCTCCCGAATATCGCCTCGGATTCACTTCTCCGCACGTCCTACCTTCCAGAAAGTGGTCGCTTTTCTGTTCAGAGAGTTGTTGCTCTTCTTTTCTTCGATCTCCTGTTGAGTTTGTAGGTGTTCAGAATGGTTTGATCCCTATCCAGCTGAATTCCTGAGAGGAGACGAAATCCAGGTCTCCTACTCCTCCGCCATCTTGCTCCGCCCACCCTTCCATTTATTTTCATGTCCTGTGCTAATTCCATTAGGCACGGTCCTATAAGAGATGCAGGATCTAAATAATACTGATGAATAGCAGTTCAGATTATCTTGAGTGTTAAAGTGTTGGGTGATACAGAGGTAAAAGGTATTGGCCCTTAACTTTTGGTAAAGCTATCAATTTCTCAGGATTCTCTACCATTCAGCACATGATCCTTTAGGAGATAACCTGACTTCACAAGCCAATCACCTGAATCCACAGCACCTTCTTACATTAACCGTTTTTTCTGAACCCTGCTATTGCCCTCTTATTGATGCCTTTTTAAGAACACCTTTTTACAGAGTTGTTTGGTCTGACCTAACCTGGTAGAAAACTCCCCTCACAAGGAAAATAGGAAATAAAGAAGCAACAGAGTGTCTTTGATTGCACACTACACATTTTAGGGGTCATCACTGTGATGGTTGATCCAGATGGACTGATTCAGAGAAACAAGAAAAAATAGAAATAAAAACAAAAATACAAAGTTCAGAGTAGCAGTCTATTTATAGCATCTCATATGTCTTAACATGCTTGGAGAGGTTCTATTTATGCCTCTTATTCCAGAGTAATTCTTAAGTGTGCCCCTTTTTACTTTGAAAGTGGTTCTGGTATGGTGTGCAAGTGCAGGAAATAGAATACACATGTAAAAGAGAAACAAAGGCTATTTTATGGACCATTATAAATTTCTTTAAAGAAAACAGAACAGAGAATTAACCAATCAATATACAGTTGGAAATGAAAGAACTATAGGCAAGGTAATGACAAAGTAATTACCCTGGTTTGAACTCAAGGTCTAAACTTTTCTAATCTATTTTAATGAAACACTGTGTTCTGCCTACATAAATCATATATTTCCATTAAACGGTTTGTTATAAAATGCCTATTTAAATAGTTGAAAAGAATGTCTGGCAGCAAGTAGGTGCTGGTAGGGATAATTTTGGGTCCAGACTTACTATTTGCATTAACAGAGGAAGAGAATCTACAGCATTTTAATGAAAATTTGAAATGAAACTAAATTAGGTATTGAAATTAAGTGTAATTTCTCAAGCAAAGAATAGGAAAAATATATATTAAGTGGAGCTCTTTATAGCTTAGAGACATGAGAATAAAAGTTTAACCCAATTTCGTTATTCTTGATGCTTCTTTCTAGGTGGAGATATCATCTCCCTCTTATCCTAATTGAGTTTCCCTATCTCACTCCCATTAATAACTGTTCAAGTGAGCTATTGGTCAAGTGGGAAAATGACCATAGATGTTTTCTTGTTCTATAGAGGGATTAAGCACTCCCAATATGTATGGAATGATGGTAATTGTGACCTTTGTTGACCTAGTCCTAAAGGAGAAGGTGAATGAAATTATTTAAAAAAGAAAATACGTTCTCAGTCTCTAAGTTTCAGATACAAACTCAGCTTATTGAACAATCCTTGATTAAGCATTATTATGTATTAGATATCTAATAATAATGCAAGAAAAAAGCAGACAAAAACAAATAAGAAAGAAAACAACAAAATGTTGTCTGCCCACCCCAAAACACACAAACTGTAAGAAAGATGCATGAGAAAAGGAAGAAAATAATACAAATACCATATGTTCCATGGTCTAGTCAATTGTGTAAAATGTGCTGGAGAGTAACAAATGAGGGATCAGCCAGCTTTTCTAAAGGGAGCCAGGGAAGGTTCAGGGAGGGTAGCATTACAGCAGGTGTCTTAAATGGTGACCAAACGTTTGAGGGGACAGAGTTTCCCATGAAAAATATCTTCTGAGAATTCTCAGGGCATCTGCGAAGTGGGTAGCAAATCACCATAAGCCTGGGGTGTGTTCAAGGAATGGAGAGGGGTATGATAAGTCTAGAAAAATGGTGAAAGGCACTGTGGCAGGGACAGTGCTGTGGGTTCATCTTATCCTGTGCCACTTTTGTGTCCTTAAGCACATGGACAGCCACTTCCCAGCCCCCTTTCAATTGAATAAGACTGCATGACTGATGCCAAGTGGTAAAATGTGAGCAGGAATAATGTTTGTTACATCTGAGCCGAGGATTAAAAGCCTTTTTCGTAAGGGGAACCCTCCTACACTGTTGGTGGGAATGCAAGCTGGTGCAACCACTCTGGAAAACAGTATGGAGGTTCCTCAAAAAGTTCAAAATAGAGCTACCCTATGACCCAGCAATTGCACCACTGGGTATTTACCCCAAAGATACAAATGTAGGGATCCGAAGGTGTACGTGCACCCTGATGTTTATAGCAGCAATGTCCACAATAGCCCAACTGTGGAAAGAGCCAAGATGTCCATCAAAGGATGAATGGATAAAGAAGAAGTGGTATATATATACAATGGAATGTTATGCATCAAAAGGAATGAAATCTTGCCATTTGCAACGACATGGTTGGAACTGGAGGGTGTTATGCTGAGCGAAATAAGTTAATCAGAGAAAGACATGTATCATATGATCTCACTGATATGAGGAATTCTTAATCTCAGGAAACAAATTGAGGGTTGCTGGAGTGGGGGGTGGGGTGGGAGGGATGGGGTGGCTGGGTGATAGACATTGGGGAGGGTATGTGCTATGATGAGCTCTGTGAATTGTGCAAGACTGTTGAATCACAGATCTGTACCTCTGAAGCAAATAATACATTATATGTTAAAAAAGAAGAAGAAGAAGAAGAAGACAGCAGGAGGGGAAGAATGAAGGGGGGGGAATCGGAGGGGGAGACGAACCATGAGAGACTATGGACTCTGAGAAACAAACTGAGGGTTCTAGAGGGGAGGGGGGTGGGAGGATGGGTTAGCCTGGTGATGGGTATTAAAGAGGGCATGTTCTGCATGGAGCACTGGGTATTATATGCGAACAATGAATCATGGAACACTACATCAAAAACTAATGATGTAATGTATGGTGATTAACATAACAATAAAAAATTTTAAAAAATAAAATAAAATAAAAGCCTTTCTCATACATGATTGTCCAGTATATTTCTTCCCTGAAACAATTAACATGGGAGCGTTTGACAGTAAGTTATCAAAGGGTCAAAGTGGGTTGATTTGCTGAATCACCACATGGAAGACAGCTGCATCGAAAGTCATCCAACCTATAAAAGAAGCAGATTTTAATCCTTCCCATGTTGCATTTCCACTTTTAGCAGGCCTCAGAGACTCTGCATGAAGCCCTTTATAGATCCCAAGGAACTAAAGACAGAGTAGCCTTACCTTTGAGAAGTTGATGCCCCACCCAACATAAGGTTTCTTAAGGATGGATGCAAACTGTTTGTTCCACAGGTAATATTTTAGCTTAATGTGGATCAAATTGAAACACAGAAGAAACCTAGGTTTGCAGTGTTTTAGACAATCTCTCTCTTTTTTTTTTTTTTTTAAGATTTTATTTATTTATTTGACAGAGACAGACACAGTGAGAGAGGGAACCCAAGCAGGGGGAGTGGGAGAGGGAGAAGCAGGCTTCCTGCTGAGCAGGGAGCCCAATGCAGGGCTCGATCCCAGGACCCTGGGATCATGACCTGAGCCGAAGGCAGACGCTTAACGACTGAGCCACCCAGGTGCCCCTGTTTTAGACAATCTTATCAGAGTTTCATGGATGGTCTTTAAGAGGCCCTTAAAGGCCAGCCATGCTATCATTTCCTCAGTTGGATGTTTATGTTTGTCAGCATGTATGTTTGAGAATTAGATTCAAAACTTCCTGTAGGTACTCTAGGTCACGGTCTGTTTCTCTAAATGCTTAAGAACCACTTTTGTAGTCAGAGGCAGACATATAAACTGCTGTTTTCAGGATAATGGAGTAAGAACAACAATAAAATATAGAGAAGTTTTTGTGGTTTTATAGAAGATTGATTGAGATTTTGATTACTGTATAATCACAGTCCTTGCCAGAGTCTATGTTTTCATATATGATTATATCCTTAAATATGGTACGTGAAAAAATTGAATAATAATTCATTTTATTATTTGACATCTTGGCAGAAAACAAACAATACTCAGATTTGCAGACAAATAATTTTGAATTTATTTAGGATGTCTACTAAATGATAGACTTCTTATCAATCAACAAGCCATTGTTCCTACAGGAGAAGCTCTGCTCTGTAAGCAGTGAACTCCTATTATTCAAAACATTCAAAAAACATTCCCGAGCTTCAGCACAAGATGTGATTGTTTTGGCTTTTAGACAGAGTTGAGTCACCATGCCAAATAGACCCATCTCTATTCTGACTATATTCCATGCATTCCAGGTTTCCTAATGCAAAAGATGGGAAAACCCACCATGACTTGCCACACGTGAGTTGATAGCATCTCCGTTCCAGTCATTTCCCTTCTGTCTTTGTCAGATGCTCCCCATTCAGTTCTTCACCAAATCCTTTTATTTCTACCTTGAGAAATAGTCTCAGATTCTGCATGAATCTGTCCAATACTCAATACATTCCAACAACCACCTGCAAATTTACCTTGCTCCTATATTCCTTCCCTCACCTTCACCCCATCAAAAGCTGTGTTCTGAATCTTCTCTCTTCAAAGACATGACAAACCTTCTCCATCCACTTCCACACTTTTCCACAGGTACAGGCCTGACCTGAGCTGACATTTCCTCTCATCTGAACCACTCCAGCAGCCCCTGTGTTATTCTCCACACTTCCAGACTTTAAAACGCCCATTCTCTGCAGACATGAAAAGAAACACATACTATAAAATATCAATCTACTCCAGTGACATTACAAAAGACTTAGAATAAACTTAAAGTACTGCCATGATCTGCATGTCTTGACCTAATATCCACTTCACCTGTCTCCTTTCTAGATATGTGTCATGGCAGACTCCACTATATTCAATATATTGTAGGTGTGTGCTATTTTCTGTGTTTGTTTTTTTTTTTTTTAATCATTAAACATGTTTCAACCTTAGGTCCCTTGCATTTAGGATTCATTCTTTATGGAAGGTTCTTCCTATAGATTATCTCACAGATCACAACTTTTTAAGGTCTTTGATGATTATACCACCTAAAGTACTTCTTTTCAGATAATTACTCAAAGTACTTCTGACTTCTTCTAACCACAGTTCTCGTGTTATTCTGTTCTTTTAGAAGTTTTATTGCTATCTGAAAAACCTGTTTACTTCTTTCTTCCTTTGCTCATCATCAACTAGAATTTAGCTTTCATGCAAACACTGACTTCTTCACCGCTGACTCACTAGACAGTAAATATATGTCATAACAGCACATTAAATACTGAATGACTGAATGAATTAGGGTGAAGGATAAAGGATGGGGTCAAGGGAGAAATTGAGAAGACTCCACTTCTAAGTTGCAACTCCTAAAGATAGAGAGCTTGGAATCATTACACCTGTTCTAATAAGGAGAGAGAGAAAAAAAAAAAAGCTGAACAGAGTGAAAATCAATGACTTTTGATATCCACCAGAGAATTGAGATTCCAGGACAAATGACCACCTCAAATCTGGAGAGACAGAGGGCTACAGAGAATAAACAACAGCCAACATCAACTTCCCTGAAATAGAAGCCCCTGGAGCCACTTACTGGTAGGAACATGTAAATGGCAATTTTGACAAATTTCTGGAGCTTGAGCGTGGACTAGTTTGAGAGTTAAAAATTCCAGGGTAGGGGGCAGTCTTAGGGAGGTCTACATACCTTCATACATCTTACCTCCAGATGCTTGACCAGGTTTAATATCAAAGATCAGAGAAAATTCAGGAGACAAAAAAAGAAACAAACAAAAACCCCAAGGAAGCTAGAGGAAACTGATGCCTCTGGCATCTGTAGCTATAGCAAATGTTAAACACGAGCCAACTGCTAACCAGATCAACATAAAACTTACACTAGAAAACAAATTACCTAAATTCCTAATACCCAATATGTCATGCCCAATTTTCAATAAAATATTCCAAGTAGTGCCAAAAGGCAAAAACACAGTCTGAAGAGACAACACAAGCAACAGAACTAAACTCAGATGTGACATGTATTTTTGGAAATATCAGAGAGGGAATTTAAAATAACTATGACTAATGTGCTAAGAGCTCTAAAGGAAAAAGTAGACAGCATGCAGGAACAGATGGGTAGTGTAAGCAGAGATGGAAACTCTAGGATCCAGTGGAGAAAGGACAGCATTTTTATAAATGGTATAATTGGATATTGATATATAAGAAAAAATAAATAAAGGCTAAATCTTTCACAAAAATGAACTCAAAATGGAACTTAGACCCAAGTGCAGAAGCACACAACACCTAGAAGATAACATAGGGGAAAATCTAGATGACCTGGAATCTGGAGATGAATTTTTAGATACGACACCCAAAGCATACTACATCAAAGAGGGGAAAATATCAACTAGGCTTTATTAAAATTAAAAAATTCTGATCTGCAAAAGATATTGTTAATATAAATGAACAAATTAAAAAAGAGACAAACCAAGAAACAGACTCTTAACTATAGAGAACAAACTGATGGTTACCAGAGGGGGGGTTAGGGGGATTGAGGAAATAGGTAATGGGGAATAAGGAGTGCACTTGTCACGATGAGCACTGAGTAATGTATAGAATTGTTGAATCACTATATTGTACACTTGAAACTAAGAGAACACTGCATATTAACTATACAGTAATTAATATTTTTAAAAAATGTTTAACAAATGTTTAACAAACCAAAAAGGCACCATAGAGTAAAATGACAAGCCACAGACTGGAACAAAACATTTACAAAGCACATATTTGATAGAGGACTTATATCCAAAATGTAAAAAGAACATTTAAAACTCAACAATAAGAAAACAACGTAATTAAAAAATGGCCAAAAGATTTGAACAGAAATATCACAGAGACACATGGATGGCAAATAAACATATGAAAATGCATTCAACATTATTTGACATTAGGAAGTTGCAAATTAAAACAACAATGCGATATCAATACATATCTATTAGAATGGCAAAAATCCAAAAAAAAAAAAACAAAAAACAAAAAATAACAATATTATAAGCTGGTAAGGAGGTAGAGCAACAGGAACCCTCATTAATAGCTAATGGATTGCAAATGGTACAGCCATTTTGGAAAACTATCCGGCAGTTTCTTACAGAGCTAAGTTTAATCTTATCCTATGATCCAGGTGTTCTCTTAAACACCCAATTGTGTTGAAAATGTAGGTCCACATAAAGAGTGCCAGCAAATGTTATAGCAGCTTTGTTCAGAATCACTAAAAACTGGAAACAACCAAGATGTCCTTCTATAGGTGAATAAATACACAGCCCATGGCACATCCGGACAATGGAATATTATTCAGTGATAAAAAGAATTGAGTTATAAGACACAAAAAGACATGGAGAACTCTTAAATGCGTATCACTAAGTAAAAGAAGCAGTCTGAAAAGGATGCATGCTCTATGATTCCAAATATATGACATTTTGGAAAAGGTAAAACTACAGAGACAAGAAAAAATCAATGGCTCTGGGGAAGGAGGGAAGGATCAATAGAGCACAGAGGATTTCTAGAGCAGGGAAACTATTCTGTATGGTACTGTAATGGAGAATACATGTCATTATACATTTCTCAAAACCCATTGAACTTCACAACACAAAGAGTGAATCTTAATGTAAACTATATAATTTAGTTAATAATAATATATCAACATCAGGTCCACTAATTATAACAAATGTAGCACACCAATGCAAAATGTTAATAATAGGGGGAACTGCTTGTGGTGGGTTGTATATGACAAATTTCCAAGCTGCTCAGGTTTTTTGTAAATCAAAAATTATTCTAAAAAATACTGTCTGCTTAAAAAACAACAACAATGACAACAACAAAAAATTCCAAGGCTTTGAGTCTGGAAAACTGGGAGAAAATGGTAAAATGGTTTTGCCATTAACAGAAAGACTCAAAGGAGAAAGAATTCATGCATTTTTTATAATCTCTTTTTCTGAACTTGATGCTTCAAAAATCAAAGCACAAGTCATTTTAGATATAACAGTTACATTGATAAGATGCTGAATTGGTCTGATGATTCCTTCTAAGATCTTAATCCTAAAGTGTCACAGATTTCATGCTTATAAATGCACTTGCTCTCCATTTGGTTCAGACGGTGAAAACTTACTCAGAAAAACCTAGATCAATGGAGAGCAATAGAGTTTTCCAATGGAACATGGTTAGCAAAGGCTAAGAGGTTTTGTATCGGGTGTCAGACATGACCCAGGCATCTATAATGAGAAAAGGTGGTCATACCTGTTGAGAAGAGTCTGGGAAGAAGGAATAGGCATACGCAGTTAAGTGGTACAGCACTGTATGGTGGGGCCAGCAGGGGCTGTGGGGTGGGGGGGCTGGAGTCCACCCCCAAGCAGAAAGGTGTTAAGTTCTTGATGACTGTCACATAAGAAGAGGTACAATTATCTAAGTCCACACTGCCTCCTCCCTCAGATGTTCAGGAGACTGGAGGTTGGGATGGGGCCATCAGTGAAATCATGGTCCCTTTGTTCAGCTCTCTGACTGCATAGATGGACTGTGGCTGTGGACGCCTACAGTGCATGTGCTAGGGGAGATTGTAGTGGATGATTCCTGGGAGTTGTGCATAATTTCCTCTGCCTCAGAAGACATAAGCTAATTTTGAACAAATCCCTTTGCTGTCATCTAGTATTACACAGCCAATTTAGATAAATCCTTGAACTGGGATTCCACATGCATAATATAGTCCACTAAACAAAGAAAGGCAAATTCGGAACATTAATAGTATCCAAATGATTGCTTAGGTTTCATGCCAAGCTCCTTTAAAAAAAAAAAAAAAGTCCAATTTTTCATCTCATCTGTGCAAACAAAGACTTGATCAGAAGATTAAGAGTGTTCGAGAGACTGCTAGCAGTACAAAGAGGGCCTGTATTTTAAACATAAGGTGGTGTCCATCCTTCTTGCCTGATTTGACCAGATGATCTCGCTGCCAGTTAGGCATTCATTAGAAGGAAAGAGCCATTTCAGTATGTTTTTCTTCAAAATACAATGAGAAAATACCTTTGCTAACTTTATTATCATGGCCCCATAGGCAGGGATAATGGGCCAATGGCTGCATCTCAAATCCAATCATGACCACATATTTAGATTTAAATGAGATAGGACTTCAGTCCTCTAACTGACCCCCAGGAATATCTCATACAACTAGTTCTTCTTTATTTACTATGTATGGTAGTTAAGATCAGGGGTTTGGGATTGTCATATTTCTTGATTCCAGTCCAGATTGTGACTCCGGGCAAGTTATTAAATCTTTCTGAGTTATAATTTTGCATCTGAAAAACAGAAGTAATAGTATAGTTTCCTGTATAATGTTAGTGGGAGAACTGAAATAAATGTGCATGGGAGAGATTCATCACTGAACCCACACACACACATACACATGCTTCTCAGTAAACATTGGACCTGATAAGGATGTTGATAATTGCTAATGATAGGAACAACCTACTTAGAGGTCATGATGTCAGAAACGATAAACGCCCAGGTATAGCAGCAGCCCCAGCTCCTCCCCATTTATCTGCTGGTGACACGCTATCCCCTGTACTTTCTTTCCTGGCTCTTTTAACCATTGGTTCCTTCCTCAAACACTCAACATCTTTAAAAATAGAAGTATAATCATTAAACGAATATTTATTGCATGATTATGATGTGCCAGACCAGTGCTGGTCACTGGGGATACAGGACTGAAGATTTTGTTTTTGTTTTTTTTAATATATAATATATTATTTGTTTCAGGGGTATTCTTTTTTGGATTTACAATCTGTTAACAAGAACAACCATTTCTTATAGAAAACCTGAACAGACCTATAACCACTAAGGAAATTGAAGCAGT
>NW_022590439.1:0-14094 GCF_004348235.1 Phoca vitulina | reverse complement strand
AGTTTTATTGCAACATAGCCATGCTCATTCATTTATAACTATTTTCATACCATAGAAGCGACTTAAGTTGCAACATAGGCTGTATGGCCTACAAAACCTAAAATACTTATCTAGCCCATTACAGTAAATGTTTGCTGATATCTGGAATAACAAAATGGTTAATTTAGTAATTAGGGAAACACTACCAAGTTATAGCAGACACAGGATATTTGTGCCCAGTATCCTTTTTACCTTTGTTAAGAAACAGCACCACATTTTAAGGTGGGTTCTGCACCTCCCCCATCTCAAACTGTCCTGGTGACATTTGACCTAAGCAAAGTCAATCAGATCCAATCACCTAAAAAATGACTATTATGGAAGGGAAGCAGTTGGAGCTGAGTAATTCCAGAGTCAGTATCCAAAGAGATGAGAGGGTGGGGGAATAGCCATAAACTCCCTCTCTAAAAATTCTCTGAAAGGACAGAAGTAGCGGCTGTCCATGAGCTCCTATTATTTTGACTCCAAGAGTTGTCCTGGTTCTATCCCTCACCAAATATATTGTTCAATTTCCCTTCAATTCTTTGAATTATCCTAATAGACATCCAATAAATCTCTTGCTTTATATAGGTTCAGTTTCTCCTGCTTGCAAAAAAAAGTAAATAAAACCTTTAAGTGACATCTGGGAAACTACTGATTACGATTTGGCACACAAGGATAGTAATCAAATGTAGCTTTAATTAAAATTTGTTGAATACACATAAATAGACCATTTTCCAAAGAAGACACACAGATGGCCAATAGACACATGAAAAGATACTTATATTCACTCATCATCAGGGAACTGCAAATCAAAACCACAATGAGTTATCACCTCACACATGTAAGATTGGCTAAAATAAAAAACATCAAGTGTTGGTGAGGATGTAGAGAAAAATGTATCCTTGTGCACTGTTGGGGGAAAGCAAACTGGTGCAGCCACTGTGGAAAACAGTATGGAGGTTCCTTAAAAAATTAAAAATAAAACTACCTTATAATCCAGTAATCGCACTACTGAGTATTTAACCAAAGACTAGAAAAACACTAATTCGAAAGATTGGATGTACCCCTATGTTTATTGCAGCATTATTTACAATAGCCAAACTATGGAAGCAGCCCAAGTGTCCATCAGGAGATGAAAGGATAAGGAAGATACAGTATACATATACAATGGAATATTACTCAGCCATAAAAAAAGAATGAAGTCTTGCCATTTACAACAACAAGGATGGATCTAGAGGGTATTATGTTAAATGAAATAAGTCAAAGGCAAATACCTAATGTTTTCACTTATATGTAGACTCTAAAGAACAAAACAAACAACAAGAAAAACTGAAACAAACCATTAATACAGAGAACAAACTGGTGGTTGCCAGATGGGAGAGGGGTAGAAGGATGGGCAAAATGGGTAAAGGTGAATGAGAGGTACAGGTTTCCAGTTAAGGAATGAACAAGTCACAGGAATAAAAGGTACAACCTAGGGAATATAGTCAATATTATTATACTGTGTTGTATGGTGACAGATGGTAACTACACTTGTGGTGACCACAGTATAACATATAAAGCTGTTGAATCACTATGTTGTGCAACTGAAACTAATGTAACATTGTGTGTCAACTACACTTCCATTTAAAAAGTTGGTTGTCAAAAAAAAAAAAAAAAAAAAAGTTGGTTGTCTACAAAAATTAAATTATTAAGAGAGATAATTAAGTTAGGAAAGTAAGCCTCCTTTGGAAGAAAACTGATATATTTGTTATTCAAAATCTTGAGCTTGACATAATTATATAGCCATTATTCTCTTCTTACCATCCTATTACACCAACACTCTTCTCTGAAAAAATACTCTCTCTCAAGATCTCTTCATCACTACTTTGTGTGGATATAACATTACTACTATACATGTAGTAATGCTCCTTCCACATTTCTCCTTCACGTTTCCACACAATGATCAGAAATGCTACAAGTAATTTCCAATGAAAGAAGTTAAGAGCAGTCATTCACTGATTACATCTCACATAGTAAAGTATTGGAAATGTAACCACTGAACTTTAATATATTTTATTTTCAAGTTTTCATTTAAATTTCAGTTAGTTAACATACAATGTAATATTAGTTCCAGGTGTAGAATTTAGTGATTTATCCCTTACATACAATACCTAGTGTTCATCATGACAAGCACCCTACTTAACACCCATCATCCATTTAACCCAGTTGAAGAGTGAAGCAGTAATGATGTGCAGGAACGGAGACAAAAATGAATAAGAGGTATAATCTATCAACAAGCACCAAAGTTTCTATAAATCAAACAAGAAAACCATGTTGTATAACAGACGATACATAAAAGAGGCCCATACAAAAATCATTGTTCTATAGAGAAGAATAATTATAGTTTAGAGACATAAAACCTAAAGATATAACACAAGAAAGCAAAATCAGAAACTGTGGCAACATCCTCAAGTCATCTAAAAAACTCCCAAGTTTTTTGAATGTGGATCTAACACACGATTAAAGTGTTGCAAAATTCCTACACTTGGCCAGACTATTCAATTATTTAATATGATAATTTACTACTTTATATCTATTTATTTACTTATTTTTTTAATTTTCTACTCCTACTTGGAACTATACCTAAATGAAATTATTCCTAACTGAACATATGTGACAGCCTTGATCTTATATTGAACACTTGTGTAGGATCACTGCTTCTCTAACTGATTAAGTAGCAAATTTACTGGGCCTCCTTCTGCTTCCTCCTCTACTAAGGAAGAAATATCAAGAAATCAACATTAATTAATTCAAGAGTACTTTCCTTTATTTTATGTTGACCTTACATTGAAACACAGTTTATACATTTAAAAGGTTAATAAAAATTTGTTTCTAAACCATTTGATGTTGTCTATACTTTGACTTTTGTAAGCTATTTAAAAATAGCAAAGGACAAAAAAAGCAGACAAATTTTATCCTTAGTATTTCTATTCACTCTGCCTGGTATTGTGAACCTGTACACATGCATTACATAACTGCAAATACAATAAAATGTTTTTAAAATATATTTGAGGAGGTGGGAGAGAAGATGGCAGAAGAGTAGGAGGACCCCAGACTCGTCTCATCCCACAAACACTACTAGATAACTATCAAATCATTCTAAATACTGCAGAAATTATCCTGAAGACTAACAGAACAAACTCCACAATAGGAGAAAGAAGCCACATCAAAGAAGTTATGAAGTAGGGAGACATGGTTTGGGGGAGAAACATGATGAGTGAGCAGAAGGCCAGCTGAGGACAAAGCAGAAGCAGGCACCCTACACGGCGCCCACCCCCCCCCCCCCCCGTGATATGTGTGACATTCCTCAGGCACTCCTGTCTGCCCTAAAGCTAAGGAAAGGAAAAACAAATAGTTAAATAATAGAGATCACAGTCCTGCAGGACAGGAGTCTCCCTCAGTTTACAAATGTCCTAGTGATTTACAAGGAAGAAGCCTTCTTATCAATAGCCGAACTTCCAGAGACCCATAACTCAGTTTCCTGAAGCCCTAACATCACCCTCCCCTCCATAAAATCGAGCGAGGCTGAAGCAGAAAGAAATGTAAATAAAATTCAATTTCTTTTAAACCTACAGCCCATTGATAAGGATGTGTGATAGGAGGAATATAACATTCCTCCAGGAAGCTCCCAACTATCTTACTGTTAATGCCTTACTAGAAGGAAAAACAACCTTAACTTGACAAATAGCAAAACCTCCAGTATCCTGTGTGTCTTCTTTAATACATGAAAGTTCTTTCAAAACCTCCCTTTTCTTTACCTTCCCCCACCCCATAGTATATAATCACCACCCCTCACAACCCCACCGCAGCTCTTTCTGCCCATGGGTCCTGTTCCCATGCTTTAATGAAATCACCTTTTTTGCACCAAAGACATCTCAAGAATTCTTTCTTGACCAGCCTCAAACCCTAAAGTCTTTCCTAGATCCAAACAGACTTTTGGTGCTGCGGAGGAGAGGGAGCTGTGGTCATAGAGAAAGGCAAGTGAGAGAGAAGCACACAGGGTAATGCACAAGGAAAACATTTCCCCAAAGCCATTGGCTGGGAAAACAAGAGGGGTGGATTTTCATGAGCTCTTGCAACAGATAGGGCTTAAAGACTGGAGTCTGAAAAGTCACCAGGAATGGCTGGTATACACCCCAGAGGGCATTGCCCTACTCCTGGAGAAAAGGCAGGTAAATGACCCAGGGACAGATGGTGTGGAAACAGCAATCTGAAAAATGCCTGGGGGCAGCATTTACAGTGATGCCTCTCTGGGGACAAAGGAGCTGGCTGGTACCATTTCTCTCCCCCACCCCTCAGCATAAACACAGAGCCACCTGAGGTAAGCAGCACAGCACCAACACTAGCTGCCTAACCTGCTTACACCAAGTACTATACCCATGCACTCTGGCAGTACTGCCCTTCTCCATCAAGCCTGCCTCACTCCCAGCAGAGCAGGCCACTCCCCCAGAAGACCAGCAGAAACCCCTGCCCACAGCACATCTCCCAACAAGAGAGTTTGGCAGGGTTTCGGTTCTAGTGGTACTATCAGGTGTCATTTAACAAACAGACCAGAGCAAGCCTTGTTAAAATTCACCACATTCTGGCCAAGGACCAAACACTGCCAACTGCAGGTGAGGACAGCCTCTTCAGATGACCGGCCTGAAGGATAGAGCAGCCAAAATACAGCAGCAAAGCGCAAGCAGCACACATCAGAGACACTCCCTGGAAGTGCCAGGCCCTGGGCACTATAAGATCTCTTCTTCATAAAGCCATTATCTCTCAGGAGCAGGTAACATAACTGGCTTTTCTAACACAGAGAAGGCAGAGACTTAAACAAAATACCAAGACAGAGGAATTCATCCCAAATGAAAGAACAAGATAAGGTCATGGCCAGAGATCTAAGTAAAACAGATATATGTAACGTGCCTGATGGAGAATTTAAAACAACAGTCAAGGATACTCACTGGTGTTGAGATAAGAATGGAAGAATTCAGGGAGGCCCTTAACCCAGAGATAAGAGTTAAAAAGAAATCATTCAGAAATGAAAAATGCAATAACCAAGATTAGAAATAGACTAGATGTAATGAATACAAGGCTCGAAGAAACAGAAGAACAAATAAGTGATACAGAAGATAAAATAATGGAAAATAATGAAGCTGACAAAAGAGAGAAAGAAGAATTATGGAACATGAGAACAGAATTAGGGAACTCAGTGACTCCACCAAACATAATAACATTCATATTATGGGAGTCCCAGAAGAATAGGAGAGAGAAAAGAAGGCAGAAAATATATTTGAGGAAATAATAGCTGAAAACATCCCTAATCTGGGGAAGGAAACACAAATCCAGATCCATGAGGCACAGAGAACTCCCATCAAAATCAACAAAAGCAGGCCAACAACACCAAGACATACTGTAATTAAATTGGCAAAATATAGTGATAAAGAAAAACAACCTTAAAAAAGCAGCAAGACAGGGGTGCCTGGGTGGCTCAGTCATTAGGCGTCTGCCTTTGGCTTGGGTCGTGATCCCAGGGTCCTGGGATCAAGCCCCGCATCAGGCTCTCTGCTCAGTGGGAAGCCTGCTTCTCCCTCTCCCACTCCCTCTGCTTGGGTTCCTTCTCTCGCTGTCTCTCTCTCTGTCAAATAAATAAATAAATAAATCTTAAAAAAAAAAAAAAAAAAGGCAGCAAGACAAAAGTCCCTAACTTACAAGGGAAGACCCATAGAGCAAGCAGGATATTTTTCAAAAGAAACTTGGCAAGCCAGAAGAGAGTGGCATGATATACTCTAAGTACTGAATGGGAAAAGTCTGCAGCCAGAATATTCTATCCAGCAAGGTTATCATTCAAATTAGAAGGAGAAATAAAGAGTTTCCCAGAGAAACAAAAACCAAAGGAGCTCATAACCACTAAACCAGCCCTTCAAGAGATATTATAGGGGACTCTTTGAGTGGAAAAATCTCCAGAAACACCGACTTTAGAGGTAATACAATAACACTAAATTCATATCTATCAACAATTACTCTGAATATACATAGACTAAACACTCCAATCAAAAGACAAAGGGTGTCAGAATGGATATAAAAACAAGACTTGTCTATATGCTGCCTACAAGAGACTCATTTTAGAACTAAAGACACCTGCAGATTGAAAGTGAGGGGATGGAGAAATATTTACCATGCAAATGGAGGTCGAAAGAAAGCTGGAGTAGCAATATTTATGAGACAAATTAGATTTTAAACCAAAGACTGTAACAAGAGATGAAGAAGGAAATAATAAAGGGGACTATCCGACAAGAAGATCTAAGAATTGCAAATATTTATGCCCCCAAGATGGGAGCACCCAAATATATAAAACAATTAATAACAAACATAAAGGAACTAATTGATAATAATACAATAATAATAGGGAACTTTAACACCCCATTTACATCAATGGACAGATCATCTAAGCAGAAAATCAACAAGGAAACAATGGCTTTGAATGACATACTAGACCAGATGGACTTAAGTTATATTCAGAACATTCCATCCCAAAGCAGTAAAGTATACATTCCTTTTGAGTGTACATGGGACATTCTCCAGAATAGATCACATACTAAGTCACAAATCAGGCCTCAACAAGTACAAAAAGATTGGGATCATACCATGCATATCTTCTAACTACAATGCTATAAAACTTGAAGTCAACGACAAGAAAAAATTTGGAAAGACCACAAATACGTGGAGGTTAAACAATATGCTACTAAACGATGAATGGGTCAACCAGGAAATCAAGAAGATATAAAAAAAAAATTGTGGAAACAAATGAAAATGAAAACACAATGGTCCAAAACATTTGGGATGCAGCCAAAGTGGTCCTAAGAGAGAAGTATATAATAATACAGGCCTACTTCAAGAAGCAAGAAAAATCTCAAATAAATAAACTAACCTTACACCTAAACAAGCTAGAAAAAGAACAACAAATGAAGCCTAAAGTCAGCAGAAGGAGAGAAATAATAAAGATTAGAGCAGAAACAAATGCTATAGAAACTAAAAAAAAAATAGAACAGATCATTGAAACCAGGAGCTGGTTCTTTGAAAAATTTAATAAAATTGATAAACCCCTAGCCAAACTTATCAAAAAGAAAAGAGAAAGGACCCAAATAAATAAAATCACAAATGAGAGGAGAAATAATCACCACCACCACAAAAATACAAACAATGATAAGGGAATATTGTGAAAAACTGTATAGCAATAAGCCTGGAAGAAATGGATAAATTCCTAGAAACGTATAAACATACAAACTACCAAAATTGAAACAGGAAGAAATATAAGATTGAACAAACCAATGACCAGCAAAGAAATTGAATCAGTAATAAAAAAATCTCCTAAGAAACAAAAGTCCAGGGCCAGATGGCTTCAAATGCAAATTCTACCAAACATTTAAAGAAGAGTTAATACCTGTTCTTCTCAAATTATTCCAAAAAATAGAAAAGGAAGGAAAAATTCCAAATTCATTCTATGAGGCCAGCATTACCCTGGTACCAAAACTAGATAAAGACTCCAATAACAAAGAAAACTGCAGGCCCTGATGAACAAGGATACAAAAATTCTCAATAAAATACTAACAAACAAAATCCAACAGCACATTAAAAAATCATTCACCAAAATCAAGTGGGATTTATTCCTGGGCTGCAAGGGTGGTTCAATATTCACAAATCAATCAATGTGATACAGCACATTAACAAAAGAAAGGATAGAACATACGATCCTTTCAATAAATGCAGAAAAAGCATTTGACAAAGTACAACATCCATTGTAAAAACCCTCAACAAAGTAGGGATAGAGGGAACATACCTCAACATCATAAAAGCCATATATGAAAAACCCACAGCTAATATCATCCTTAATGGGGAAAAAATGAGAGCTTTTCTCCTACAGTCAGGAACAAGACAGGGATGTCCACTCTCACCACTGTTATTTAACATAGTACTGGAAATCCTAGCTACAGCAATCAGACAACAAAAAGAAATAAAAGTATCCAAATCAGCAAGGAAGAAATCACATTTCACTATTGGCAGATGACATGATACTCTATATAGAAAATCTGAAGACTACACCAAAAAAATTGCTAGAACTGATACACGAATTCAGTAAAGTTTCAGGATACAAAATCAACATACAGAAATCTGTTGCATTTCTACACGCCAGTAATGAAGCAGCAGAAAGAGAAATCAAGGAACCAATCCCATTTGCAACTGCACCAAAAACCATAAGATACCTAGGAATAAACCTAACCAAAGAGGTAAGAGATCTATACTCCGAAAACTATAAAACACTGATGAAAGAAATTGAACGTGACACAAAGAAATGGAAAGACATGCCACGCGCATGGATAGGAAGAACAAACATTGTTAAAATGTCTATATTAACCAAATTCTACACGTTTAATGCAATTCCTATCACAATACCAATAGTATTTTTCACAGAGCTGGAACAAACAATCCTAAAATTTGTATGGACCCACAAAAGACTCCAAATAGCCAAAGCAACCTTGAAAAAGAAAAGTAAAGCTGGAGGCATCACGATTCCATACTTCAAGTTATATTACAAAGCTGTAGTGATCAAGACAGTATGGTACTGGCTCAAAAACAGGCAAATAGATCAATGGCACAGAATAGAAAACCCAGAGATGAACCCAAAACTACACACATTCAATTAATCTTCAACAAAGCAGGAAAGAATATCCAATGGGAAAAAGACAGTCTTCTCAACAAACGATGCTGGGAAAACTGGACAGCAACATACAAAAGAATGAAACTGGAGTACTTTCTTATACCATACACAAAAGGACTAAAGGATTAGGATTAAAGACCTGAATGTGAGACAGGAAACCATCAAAATCCTAGAGGAGAACACAGGCAATAACCTCTTTGACATCAGCTGTAGCAACTTCTTACTAGGTATATCTCCTGAAGCAAGAGAAACAAAAGCAAAAATAAACTATTGGGACATCAAAATAAAAAGCCTCTGCACAGAGAAGGAAACAATCAACAAAACTAAAAGGTAATCTTTGCAATGGGAGAAGATATTTTCAAATGACATATCTGATGAGGGGTTTAGGATCCAAAAAAATATAAAGAAAATATAAAACTCAAAACCCAAAAAACAAATAATCCAGTTAACAAATGGGCAGAAGACATGAATAGATATTTTTCCAAAGAAGATATCCAGATGGCCAACAGACACATAAAAACATGCTCAACATCACTCATCATCAGGGAAATGCAAATCAAAACTACAATGCGGTATCTCCACGCATGTGTCAGAATAGCTAAAATTAACAACCGAGGAAACAACAGGTGTTGGCAGGATATGGAGAAAGGGAAACACTCTTGCACTGTTGGTAGGAATGCAAATTGGTATAGCCACTCTGGAAAACAGTATGGAGGTTCCTTAGAAAGTTAAAAATAGAACTACCCTACTATCCAGCAATTACACCACTAGGCATTTACCCCAAAAATACAAAAATAATAATTCAAAGGGATACATGCACCCAGATTATCAACCAACAGCCAAATTATGGAAAGAGCCCAAATGTCCATTGACTGTTGAATGGATAAAAAAGACGTGATGTGTATACACACACACACATGCACACACACACACACATACATACAAACATACATACATATGGACATACACACATACACACGATGGAATATTACTCAGCCATGAAAAAGAATGAATTCCTGCCATTTGCAATGACATGGATGGAACTACAGAATATTATGCTAAGCAAAATAAGTCAGAGAGGGGCACCTGGATGGCTCAGTTGGTTAAACATATGCCTTCAGCTCAGGTCATGATCCCAGGGTCCTGGGATTGAGCCCCACATAGTTAACCCCACATCGAGCCTGTTTCTCCCTCTCCCTCTGCTGCTCCCTCTGCTTGTGCTCTCTCACTCTCTCTCTCAAATAAATAAATAAAATCTTTTAAAAAAAATAAGAGAAAGACAAATACCATATGATTTCACTCATATGTGGAATTTAGGAAACAAAACAAATGATCATAGGGGGAATAAAGCGGAAAACCAAGAAACAGACTCAGCTATAGAGAACAAATTGAGGGTTACCAGTAAGGAGGTGGGTGGGGGAATGGGTTAAGCAGGTGATGGGGATTAAGGAGTGCACTTATTATGATGAGCACTGGGTGTTGTATGTAAGGGTTAAATCAGTAAATTGTACACTTGAAGCTAATATTAATACACTGTATGTTAGCTGGAATTTTTTTAAGACTTAAAAAGAAAATATATTTGAAAACTCTAATTAATTGGAAATTTTTTTTAATTAATTGAAATTTTAATAAATATTTGGCCTAGAAATGTCTTTTGGAATGTTTAAATTTTATGTCCGTTTTTCATAGCATTTTTTTGGTTTTAATAGCTAATATGGTAATTTAGAAAATAGCATTATTTTATTTTTTAAAGCACAGCTGTTAACTATTATTAATATCAAAAACGTATTATAAAACATTTAAATAGATCTTTAATTTCTGTTCTACAATAATAAGGTTTTTTAGGTATTCTACCATTTTCAGACACTAAAATTGAACTAACCTCAGTATTCTTCAGCTTTTGTAATTCATTTTCCAGCCCCAATTTCTCCTCTAATAACACTTGAAAATCACTTTCCATTTGTTTGAATTTCTAAAAACAAATATTATAATTTTAGTAATAATGAAAAGCATACATTTCAATATAGAGAAATTATTTGGGCACTTAATTATTAAAGTAAGAAATTCTTCATTAACTCATGAAAATATGAACCATTGGTATTAATCTGCATAATGAATGATAATTGGGGCTGAAAGAGGCAAACAAACTAGAAGTACAATGAATAGAAATTTAGAAGACTATAGGGTATTATAGTTCAATATTTCAGAAGTGAAGGGTTTTTGAGTGATAATAAGGTCTAGTAAAGTCAAAGAAGACAAAGCTTCCCAGCACACATATGCATAGAAATTTCTTGAATAAACTGAGGAAGTATTGAATCTTTAAGATTATTCATCCTGACAATTTCTAGAATCTAACATTATCAAGGGCAAAGTGCAATTTCAAACTGAGAGTGCTATACTTACAGCCTCTAACAAACCTTGATCACTCACAGCTCTGAAAAACAAACCAAAAATATCTATAATGTATTATCCTTTTACATTTTTATTTTTACTTATATAACATACTTACATATTTTCTTTGAAAAAAATTAAGAATACAAACAAGGTTGAAGTACACTTTGACTACCATTCCAAAAATCCAATTCTCTCTCTAGAGATATTATCAGATTGCTGTGTATCTTTTCAGAACTTGCTTGATGCATTCATAAAATGCTACATGTACCTATTCGATTCTATAATTTTTGCTAGTGGGCTAGATGACTGTTTTGTTTTCTTTTTCACATAAATGGCATCAATGTATATATCGTCCTAAACTTATTATTTTCACTTAATCCAATGTCTGAGATCTATTTATATTAATAAATACAGATATATTTCACTCCTTTTAAGTACCACTTCTTGTTCCATAGCAGGATCTGGCAAACTTTTTCTATTAAGAGCCAGATAGGAAATATTTTAGACTTTGCAGGTCAGATGATCAATCGGTCACTACCCCAGCTCTGCAAAAGCAGCTATAGATGATAGGTAAATGAATGGGTCTGGCTAGATTTGACTCAGGGGCTGCAGTTTGCTGAACACTGCTCCAAGGTATGAGTAAACTATATTTTTGATAAATGAGTTATTTATCATAATCCAAATTTTTTTAAGCTTTAAGATATAATTAACATACCATCCAATTCATTTATTTAAAGTGTACAATTCAATGGGTTTTAATATATTCACCAACTTGAGCATCTATTTTAGCTATTAAATTTTAGAACATTTTAATTACCACAAAAAGAAACCCTGTACCCATTAACAGTCACTCCCCATTCTTCCCAGCACTGCCTCAACATTGGCAGACACTAATCTACTTTTTGTCTCTAGAGATTTGCCTATTCTGGATATTTCATTTAAATAAAAATATATATTTTTTTTATTTTATTATTGAAAGCTCTTTAGCATAATGTTTTCAAGGTTCATCCATGTTGTGGCATATATCAGTGCTGTGTTCCTTTTAACTGCCAAATATTATTCCATTGTATAGGTGTATACATTTTATTTATCCATTCATCAGTTTATGGGCATTTATATTGTTTCCATTTGGGGCTATTATGAATAATGCTACTATGAATATCCATGGACAAGTTTTTGCTTATATATGTTTTCGATCACTCAGGTATAAACCTAGGAACAGAATTTCTGGGTCATATGTTGACTTTGTATTTAACATTTTGAAGAACTGACAAACTCGTTTCCATAGCAGACACACCACTTCAATTCCACCAGCAATGTATGAGGGTCCCAATTCCTCTGCATCCTTGCCAACAATTGTTATTGTCATCTTTTTTTTCTTACAGCCATCCTAATGGGTGTGAAGTGGTATATCACTGCAGTTTTGATTTGAAATTCCCTAATGACAATGATATTGAATATCATTTCATGTGCTTATTGACCATTGGTATATCTTGCTTCAGAAAATGTCTATTCAGATTATTTGCCCATTTTTAATTTGGGTTATTTATCTTTTTATTATTGAGGCATAAGAGTTCTTTATATATTCTAGATACAAGTCCCTTATCAAATAGATGATTTGTGAATAGTTCTTGCATTCTGAGTTACCTTTTCACACTCTTGATTTATCATTTGCAGTACAAAAGCTTTTAATTTTATGCAAGTCAACTTATCTATTTTCTTTTCTTTTGTTGGTTGTGCTCTTGGTGTCCTATTTAAGAAGCCATTACCTTACTCAAGGCCACAAAGATTTATTCCTATGTTTATTCTAAAAGGTTTATAGTTCTAGCTCTTAAATTTAGGTCTTTGGTAATTTTTGAGTTAGTTCTAGTGGATAGCACGAAGAAAGGATGCAACTTCATTCTTTTGCATATGGACATCCAGTTGTCGAAATATCAGTTATTAAAAAGACTATTCTTTCCACAAATGATATATCCAATAAAAGGTTAATATCCAAAATATATAAAGAATTTACAGAAGTCAACACCAAAAAACCCCACAATCTGATTTTTAAATGGGCAAAGGACATGAATCGACATTTTTCCAAAGACATACACACAGCAAACAGACAAATGAAAAGATACTCAATATCACTAATCATTGGGGAAATGCAAATCAAAACCATGATAAGATATCACCTCCCACCCTCTATAATGGCTAAAATAAAAAACACAAGAAATAAGCGTTGGTAAGGATATGGAGAAAAAGAAACCCTTGTGAACTTTTGGTGGGAATACAAAGTGTTGCAGCCACTGTGGAAAACAGTATGGAGGTTCCTTAAAAAAAATAAACAATAGCACTGCCTTACAAATCCAGTAATCACACTACTGGGAATTTAATGAAAGAATACAAGAACACTAATTCGGAAGGATAGATGCACCCCTACATTTATTGCAGCACTATTTACAATAGCCAAACTATGGAAGCAGCCAAAGTGTCCATCAATAGATGAATTGATAAAGAAGATATACAGATATAGATGATATAGATATAGATGGATATACACACACATTCAACGGAGTATTTATTCAGCCATATGAAGAATGAAATGTTGCTATTTGCAACAACATGGATCTAGAGGGTACAATGCTAACTGAAATATGTCAGAGAAAGACAGGTATCATATGATTTCACTCATATGTGGAGTTTCTTGTTTTCTTTTTTTTTTTTAAGATTTTATTTATTTATTTGACACAGAGAGAGATAGCGAGAGCAGGAACACAAGCAGGGGGAGTGGGAGAGGGAGAAGCAGGCTTCCCGCTGAGCAGGGAGCCCGATGTGGGGCTCGATCCCAGGACCCCGGGATCATGACCTGAGCCGAAGGCAGACACTTAACGACTGAGCCACCCAGGTGCCCCCATATGTGGAGTTTAAGAAAACAAACGAACAAAGGAAAAAAG
>NW_022590438.1:0-14096 GCF_004348235.1 Phoca vitulina | reverse complement strand
GGCTCGGGTTCGGCTCCGGCTCCGGCTCGGGCTCGGCTCCGGCTCGGGCTCGGGTTCGGCTCCGGCTCCGGCTCGGGCTCGGCTCCGGCTCGGGCTCCCGCTCCGCGCGCCGCTCGGGCTCGGGCTCGGGCTCCGGTTTGGGTTCCGGCTCCGGCTACGCGCGCCCGGCCGCCATGGCAACGCGCCCGCCCCCCCCCCCCGCGGCCCCGCCCTCGGCGTGCCGCCCGCGCGCCTGCCGCAGTGTCACCCGAGCGGGGGACCCGGTGCCGGGGAGGACCGGGGGTCCCGGCCCTCGCAAGGCCCTGCTCACTTTGGCGGGCGCTGGGGCACGACTGGGGGCTGCGCGCTCTTGGGGACTCCGTCTCTCGGGGACGTCGGCCGCCTTCCGTAGGCCGCTCGGCCTGTGCGCGGCGGGCACCGTTTGGGGCGGGGCCCCTTGTGTGGCCGGTGTCCTGAGCGACGCCCCCGCAGGCTGCTGCCTGGCTGTGCTCCCCCCTGGGCCCCCGGAGATCGAGGGCCGTGGTCCCCTGCTAGGAGGGCTCTGGGTGGGGCGTAGACTCTCCGCGGGGGCCCTCCGGCCCCTCCCCCGCCGCCTAGGGGCGGGGCTGCCGCAGTCTCCGTTGGGGGTGGCGGCTGCAGAGGCTCAGAGGCTCGCGGTTGGGGGTGGGGGAGCGGAGAGGGGAGAGAGGGGCTGGAGACCCGCCAGGGCCCGTCTGAGCAGCTGGGGTCTGGCCTGCCTCCTCCCTTGAGCGAGGGTCTCGTGGATGCCGTGCTGGGAGCCACGATTACGGTTTCATTCCGACCTTGCCAGCCAGCCCTGGGGCAAAGGAGCCCCAAAGACCAGACAGCCCCTCCCCACAATTCAGCGGTTCCGCTGTCTCCCGATTAACCCCTTCGTTCCCCCATTTATGGCCCAGTGGCTGGACTTGCTCCAGCACGGGGCGAGCCTTGCCCCAAGCTGGGGCCCATGGTTGTCTGAACATCCCGGATACTCTCCCAACCCTGGCAAAGGGCCAGACAGCACCCCCTACCAGCCTTTCCACAGGAGGTGGGCATGGTCCTTTCCCGCCTCCCAGCAGAGCTCTGGGTCAGAGCCCCATAGGAGAGCAGATGCTACTGGCCAGGCTATCAGCTTCCACATGTGGCCAGCCCTATCCTCACAGCCTTGCTTGGCCAGGTACACAGCAGGCGCTCCATAAATGCTCCTTGTGTGAATGAGCCAGGGCTTGTGGCAAGGCATGCAAAGTCCAAGCGTTCACTGGGACACTAATTCCCAATATCCTGTGCTTGGGTCAGGTCACTGTGACCCTGGGCCCTGGCACGTGACGCCCAAGCATGTGGGGGCACGCAAGTCACGGGAGAAATAGGCCTCAAGCTGGTAGCTGGGTGGTCAGCCTCATCCTGTGCAAAACGCTGGTCCTTGAACCCACCCGAGTCAACTAAGCTGAAATTGGGTGCAGTTTTTCCCCTTCTGGGGGTGCTGAAAAGCTCAGAGTAGCAGCCAGGGCTGGGTGGGTGGAGGTAGCGGGAGCCGGAGAAAAGCCACCTCACAGCTGTGGGATGTGGGCCAGCTGTCTGAGCTGTCCCTGTGGGCACCACACAGGGCCTCAGAAAGAGGCAGAGGGAGGCCGGTGGGCTCTGGGCTGCACCCCCACCCTCAGACCCAGTCCACAGAGCTGGGCACCCTGGCTGCCGGGTCCGTCTGCTGCAGGGTTGGGGGGGGCGGGCTGGTGAGGCCTGGATGTGGCCAGCCCTTACTCACCACCCAGACTAAGTGTCCTTCGTGGGGGCACAAAGGCCGAGCTGCAGGGACCTCGTGGAGGTGGGCTTTGTCACCTGGCTCTCTGGTCACTGTGCACCTGGCTGAGGGCGCAGGGTTTAGGATGGGCACTTAGGCACTGAATGGGAGGGGCAAAGATAATCCCACTTCTGAGGAGCATTCATCGTATTTCAAGTGTTCTGGGTCTAATGACACATCGTCTATTTGACGATGCATCCAATTTGGGTAAAATGCAGAACATGCAGGCTGTTGATGTGGGCAGTTCCCATCTCCTGGGTCAGGCAGACTGTTGCTCTGTGGAGGGGGACCAGGAGCATGGGCCAGTGCGGAAGGGCCCAGGGGGAGCATGGGCCGGTGCGGAAGGGCCAAAGGGGAGCATGGGCCAGTGCGGAAGGGCCAAGGGGGAGCCCATGGGGCCACCCCGCACGTCCTTCTCTTACCCCCCTGCTTTCATTTGTAAGTTTGTGGTCCTTAGTCTTCCTTGTTCAGTGGCATGATGTCATCTCCAGTGGAAGCTTTGTTAGTCTGAGTGTTTGCATACTTGCTTGCTTTTGTAAGCTTTGCTCCAAGAAAGGATTTGGTACTGGCCCTGTGTTCTGGTGCCTTGAACATAAGTAGAGGCTTCATTAATGTGGTTGGATGAGGCATGATTCTTAACATCAGAGCAAGTCTTGATTAGGCACTCCAGATCTTCCAGAGCTGATGAGCCTACATATGTGTGAGGATATCCAAGTAGCCCCTGGGTGTCCATTCAAAGTTAACTCCCAACCCAGTTTCAAACTGTGCCAAGAATCCTCACGAACAGACACTGGAATGGCCTCTCAGCGTTGGCCTGCATGCCTGCCCCTCCCCCCACACCAGTGTGTCCTGCACACGCCCAGCCGGCCTGCCTTCTTCCTGAGGACCCACGGGTGACGTCAGAATCCTGCTCCACAGTGAGGCCATGACGTGTGGTGCCCTGGTCTTCTTAGTGGTCCCTGACCCAGCAGAGCACACTCTGCTCACCTGTCTGCCCCACCTCACTTCCCTGCAAGACCCTCCATTCTGTAGATCCTGGCCTGAGCTGCCCTCCCTGCCTCTGGCCTCTGCCGTCCACAGACCTTGCTCCTGATCAGTGCCAGGTCCGAACACCCCTGACGGATGCTGTCTCCTGCAGAGTTCCATGCTTGTCTCTGGACCCTTGTCCTACTCAGACACTGGCAGGACTTTGCTTCGTTCTTCCGAGCCCCAGGTCTCCTGTAAGGGGGGGGCTCCCTCCTGTCTTAAGGCGTGTAGTCAGAGCTCAGCCTGACCAGTCTGTGGCTGATGTGAACGGAGCGGGGGTCTTCAGAGTCTTGGCTCTCATTTTCCCTGAATGAATTTTGAAAAGTTGTCAAACTGCTTGCACATTTTGAAGTCAACATTTAAATTTTGTAAGAAATCACAAATGTAAATAATTGCAAGGAATGGAATTTCTGGTGTGGTAAATACTGATATTTTGGAGTAAAGCTGTTACTCTTGTCAATGTATCCAAGAAGCTAATTACCAAAATGTTGGGCTTTTTTTTTTTTTACATTTAAGTATGCCCTACACCCAGCGTGGGGCTCAAACTCACCATCCCAAGATCAGGAGTCGGATGCTCCACAGACCTGAGCCAACCAGGCGCCCCAATACCAAAATGGTTTTGATGCCCAAGGTCAGTCATTTAAAAAAAAAAAATCACATAAACATGTTCTTTACCAGTCCAAAATCTTCATCAGAACATTTTCCCTTAAACTTATTATAGACATCAAATTTTGGCCAGAATTTTATCCTACTGTGATATCTTTTCATGCTTGAAAATTTCTATAGTTCCCCCATCACACTTCTTTTTTATTTATTTATTTATTTATTTATTTATTTATTTATTTATTTGAGAGAAAGAGAGAGAGACAGAGAAACAGCATGAGAGGGGAGAGGGTCAGAGGGAGAAGCAGGCTCCCCGCTGAGCTGGGAGCCCGACGTGGGACTCGATCCCAGGACTCCGGGATCATGACCTGAGCCGAAGGCAGTTGCTTAACCAA
Organism: Phoca vitulina; assembly: GCF_004348235.1. NCBI lineage: Eukaryota > Metazoa > Chordata > Mammalia > Carnivora > Phocidae > Phoca > Phoca vitulina. Next base: position 10,274 of record NW_022590438.1, on the reverse strand, counting down.
CTGAGCCACCCAGGCGCCCCCCCCCCATCACACTTCTTTGCAACAAATACACATGTAGGTTTTAGTAAATCAAATATTCAATAAATAAGAAAATTTAAACGTTTTTTTTGTTTGTTTGTTTCCAGGGACCATAAGACTTATTTTACAGTCTTGAAGTCTTTCGGTGAAATAAACGACCATATTTGTTCTGGGGATGGGAACACACACCCAAGGACCATGGATTACTAACGTGGCTTCTGTTGGGGGAGCCTGAGCCCTCCTAATAGTCTGTGCTGTCACTCTAGCTGTCACTATGTGGCTGTCATCCTGTGGCTGTTACTCTGTGGCTGTCATTCTGTGACTGTTATTCTGTGGCTGTCATTCTGTGGCTGTTACTCTGTGGCTGTCATTCTGTGGCTGTTACTCTGTGGCTATTACTCTGGCTGTCCCCTTTTCCATAAAGACACAAGTCATATTGTGTTATACCTACAAAGCACTTATTTCCAAATAAGGTCACACTCACAGGTGCCCAGGGTTAGCACTTCAACATGTCATTTTGGGGACACAATTCTACCCACCACAGTGTCCTCAGAGCTGGCCCTGTAACCATAAAGACCCTGTTAGCACCCCTGCAAGCCTGTTTGCTGGACTGGGAACTCTGCGAGGGCTGAGAGCAGCACGGTCTATGCCCTGGAGTGCGGTGCCGGGCGCAGCCCCTGGCTCGTGGCCTGCCCCGTGGGGCTCTGGGCAAGTGCGTAGGCGGGCTGTGCAGGTGTGTGTTTCCGTTGAGCTGTGAAAGCTTCAGAAAGCAGCCTTCCGGGGCAGGCAGGGCCCTCCCCTGGGGGAGTGTGTGCAGCCCACGGCTGGGGGCTTTTGTTCCCTGGGCAGGAGAACCCTGGCCAGTGAGTGTCCTCGTTTGTGCAGTTATGAGCAGCCGGGACAACCGTCCTGTGGGGTGTGGGCTGGCTCCCGTGACGGCCCAGGTGTGGACTGGAGCTCCCGGGCCCAGCAGCCCGCACCCCCCCCCGCCCCGGTTCCCCAGCTGGCTGCTGCTGCTGTGCCAATTGCAGGTTTAATGATCAAAATCCACTGCAACGTGTTTTCTTGTGTTTTCACTGCACGCTATTCATGATGATTTCTGCCAAGGACAAATGCAGGCGTGGGCGTCTCAGGGCCTGACTCTGACATTCCAACGCCAGACGGTGGCAGGTGGGGTGGGGACTGCCTGTGGGGGGGGGGGAGGGAGTTGGCGGCGCCAGATGCCTCCTGCCCCACAGTTACTGTTGGCGCGTCTCCCCCTCCTCCATTGCTCAAGATGCTCTGTAATTAAGAAGCCCTCAGTTACTCAGCGTGGGCTTTGGGGTGCATTTGGAGGGTCCCTGCGAGGGTGAGCCTTCTCTGCAGCTGGGAACCGGCTGGAGCTCCTGTCCTGGGTTTGTAAGCAGGGAGCACCTCGCCTGGGAACTAGAGCTCTTTTCCTTGTTGCTATTCATGGAACCGAATTTCAAACAGGGCTTTTATGGGTTATTGGGACCCCCTGCACCCAGAGAGGGGGGCGATGGTCACTCTGTAACATAAGGTTAGTTCATTCCTTCGTGAGGCAGGGCCCCTCGAGATTCCTTGGCCAGTAGACTAACACTAGTCCATTATAAACAAACATTGATCTTTAAAAACAAAGTTCCAGAATAAATTCAACTAAGCCCGGTTTAAATGAGACGTTGCCAGGAGCTTATTGGCTATGCTCTTCCCTAATGCATGAAGGGCAAAATTGATTTTACACGGTGGGTCCCTATAAATAAAATGCTAAAATGCTGTCACCTTTCCTGGATAGATGCTTCTGTTTCTTAAAAACTAGCAGAATACTCCATTTCACTCACTTCAGTGGGAAATGTTTCTCAGAAAAAGATGAAAAGACTTGGGACTCAGACGCTGATGAGCACAGGCGGCAGTCCGGAAGCCTGGGAGCCCTGGGGCGGCGGGGCCCTGGGCCCCGCAGCGCTGGTGGGAGCCCCGGGCCTGCGCATTCCTTCTGTCCTGGCGTCTCCCTCTCCTCTTTGCTCCAAACTGCACGCAGGTGTCTTCCTTTTGTGGACGTCCTATGATGTATCCTCCCCGGCTTTCCCAAAGCTTCCGTGGGCCATGGCTCTGGTGACATTTCCACAGAGCCCCAGGACCCAGGCCGAGCTCCGCGGCCTCCCCAGAGGTCCACTCGGCCACTGATAGTCAGCGTTTTCAATGCCGGGCTTGGGAACGGGCTTTTCCTTTTCTACCAGGAGTTCGTCTTATCATTTACCCCCAAATACCAGGTCGGCTTTTCCCTTGACTACATCTGAGGACGGTTGGCCGTGATGTGCTGGTTCGTCTCTTCTGGGAAGTGCTCTTGGCCTCCCCCCGGGTCTGAGGCTGACGTTTTCATACAGCTCTGGAACGAATTCCGCGTGTTTATGAATAGTCCAGACATTTGTATTCACCTGCCTCAATTTCTGCTGTGTCTGTAGGAAGTGAGAGAGTGCTCTTTGCTCAGCCTGGTGTCTTTAGCTCAGTCTGGAGAATTGGAAGGGCTTTGCCTTAAGAACGTGACTGATACCACTTCCCTCCACATCACTCTGCCCACACCCATGTGTCTGCCGGCGCTGGTAGTCACTGGGGCCCCCGCTGCTCAGGATGTGAGGGTGTGCAACCCGTGGGGAGCAGACAGAGACGGGGGAGAGGCCCGCGCAGCAGGAAGTCAGCGGAGAAGGCCACAGGTGCGTCATGTGGAAATCTGTCCCTCCTTCACGCAGGTGCCGCTGGGGGTGCCAGCCAGGCCCGGGGAGGGTGCTGGTCTCAGCGCTGCCCTGTCGGAGTGGCCAGAGGGAGTTAGATGCCAGGCCACGTGGTTCATGGATGTTCTGGCTCTGGCTTGTCCTGGCTGCGTGATCCGGGGCAGGTCACTCGACCTCTGAGTCTGCTCACAGGGTGTGACATCAGCATGTGAAAAGTGACGTGTGCGAGGCGCCTGGCCCGCACACGTCTTCAGTATGTGCTTGGCACGTGGCATGGGGACATCAAGGAAGCCCCCCCCAGCCCAGATGAGAACAGCAAGGCTGACTCCTCAGAGTGCACCAGATTGGGGGTCCATGACACGTGTGTGTGGCAGGGGAGTGGGAGACATCATAGTGGGAAGGGGGCTCAGGTGCCCGATGGAGGCTGGGGGCGGGGTCCTCTGATGGGCTGGGGAGCTTGGCTTCCCCCCATCATCGGTCCTGAGCTATAAGACAGTGGGAGGGTGACAGAGTCAGGGAAGCAGTCTATCACTGAGCTGGTTGCCATGGATGCTGTGGGGGCGAGTGGTGCCCTGTGTGGTCCCCGGCCGTCTGCTGTGCATTCAGTCTGTGTCCTGCATGCCCAGCGGGTCCCGGGGCCCCAGCCTCTCGGGGGTCACCCCTCCCCCAGTGCCTCGCTGCCTGGAGTCCCAGCTCAGGCTGCAGGGACAGCCATGGAGCACTTTGTAAACTGTCAAGTGTGGCCCTCGGGCTCCAGGGTCGGGACAGGGATGATGGAAACTTCTGGCGGGGCTCTCCTCCAGCTAGAACTTTCCTGTTGCTAGTTTCCGGTCCGGGGCTCTGGAATGTGTGTTCGCAGCCAGGAGACGAGGCACCGGCTGCTCTTTGTTTGGCGCGGTCGGCCCTGAATGTCCTACCTGGCCGGGTCACTTCTTGCCGCCCCTGTCCCCTGGACCCACGTGGCTCCCGCGCGGTGGGGCCCGGTGCTGCCCTCCCTGGGGTGCGCTGCCTTCTATCGCCCGGCAACCCTGCAGCGCCCTGGAGCCTGAGATGGGGGAAGAGCCTGTCTTTCCTGAAGATTCGGATGCTGTTCATAAGGGGTGTTTTACATCGATTTAGGTTTTTTAATATAGTGCATCGGTCTTGATGATGGAGTTTTTGGTGCCCCGACATTTTGTGCTGATCTGGATCCCACAGCGCCTCCCCCGGGCCCTCCCCGGTCACGTGCCGCAGCTGCAGGGGCTCCCTGGTGCTCCCAAGAAGCAGGGTCTCCCAGCGGGGCCTCCTGTGATGTCGCTCCCTTCCCGCCCTCCAGGGCATCACAGGGGATGGGGGGCCCTTTCCCGCCCGCTGCATCTTCTCACTCCAGGTTAGCCAGGTGGTGGTTCTATTTTGGTGAGTGTGGGTGTGGGCCCAGGAGAAGGTTCGGGAGCCTGCCTGGGGTTTGGCCAAGCAGAGAACCTCGGTCAGACCCACCCTGCTCCCTGTTCCCCTCTGCCTGTGCTGCACTGGGGGGTGAGCCTCATCTCTTGCCCCTGCTGCAAGACCCCACCATTGTCCCCCTTGATTAAAGTCTGACTTTCATTCTATAACAAATGTCATGACATAATTCCTCCTTCCCAGGGCCCCCAGTGCTCCCAGGAAAGGGGCGTGTGCTCAGGCCCCCGAGGCCCGAAGATGGGACATGTACTCCAAGCCTGTCTAGGCGGCAGCCTCTGCCCCAAGGGGACGCAGCTTCCCTGTGTCTTCGGCAGCCACCCGCCTCAGCCCCGTGTTTGGTGCCCAGGACGGGGCCAGCAGGAGACAGCAGCAGCCCGAGGTCTGGGGACAGAGTGGGGTGTGTGCCTTCCTGCTAGAAGTGCTTGTCTGGGGGCCGGGGTGGTTGGTATCGGCCTGGGCAGAGTGGGCCCTACTGCAGCTCCATAAGCATTTACTGAGCTCCTACTGTGTACCCCACTTACATTGTGCAGGACATAGAAGGGCAAGCAGCTTGGCCCTCCCTAGGAGGTCAGGCCAGATCTGCAGGGCCCAGTAGGGTCTCCTCCCTCACCCAGGACGGGCCCTTGGGGCCAGATGGTCATCCTGGGCTCGTCACCCCACCCCTTGTGACCTGCCGACTGTCCTGCTATGTGTCTGCAGAGCCCTCCTATTGCACAGCTTGTGGGGCCCCAGCTGGACCCTTGCTCCCAGGAGAGCGGAGGAGTGCAGCCAGGGGCTTCCGGCTTTGTAACTGGCCCAGTGTCTGTCTCCTGTCCAGACCCTGGCCTGAGCCGGCTGTCTGTGGAGCTGGATCTTTTTGGGAGTGGACCGGGCCTAGCAGCGGCCACCATTCAGCCTGGGCTGGCACCTGGGGTGTGAGGGGCCTGTAATGGCCTGACTGACCCACAGGCCATGCTTTAGCCCTGCATTTCCTCCAAAAACCAGCTCAGAAAGCCATGTCCTTATTGATGTCTGGGTGACCCTGGAGCAGGGCGGAGATCCGGGAGGCCCCCGAACGCTATGCCGCATTTGAGCTGCTCCAGGAGGCTGTGGAGTCCGCTCCGGCAGGTCCCGGCTCACAGGTCCTGGCTCCGTCCCTGACCAGCAGTGGGACCCGAGCCTAATCTCTGTCTGAACACAGTAGGGAGGCCAGAAGAGTGAAGACGAGCCCCAGAGCACCCAGCCCAGGACCTCGCCCACTGCTTCCCCACCCTGCCCTCCCCCACCCCCAGGTCTGGACCTTCTGGTGTTTTGTCCTTCCTTCCAAGGAGGGCCATAGACTGACTCCAGGACCCACTTTTTCCCATGAGGGCAACCCATTGTGGTCTGGCCTGAGCTGGCCCTACCCTACCTCTCCTCCCGTCCCTCTCCTCCCCTCCTTCACCAGAGCTTGAGCTAAGTGGCTCGGGTCCAGGCAGGAGGCCCAGGGAGCTGGCTGACACCCAGGGTCCCTGTTTCTCTAGGGTCTGCCCGCCTCCCCTCCCCTGATCCCCATAGTGAGTACTCTGTCCTGTGACCCAGCCAAGAAGGGCGGGGGACCTGAGTCTGAAGTTGCGTAAGGTGATGGTCCATCAGCAGGTAGGGTGTGTGGGGCCAGATGGGAAAAGCTGGAAGGCCCAGAGACCCCAGCATTGAGGAGGCAGGAAGGCTGCTGTGCACCCCAGCTCCAACAGCAGGAGACCCCAACACATCTGAGGCCCGGGAGACAGACCACAGTCCCAGGCTTATCTTGATTCACTTCCCACTGGTGACCCGTTCTCAGGGTGGCCCCAGGCACTTCCCGCCTCCGGTCCACAATGACCCTCACCTTGTCTGTCCTTGGTCCTTGGTCCTGGCCCCGGCAGCTAAGGCAGTAACCCAGCAGGGCCCGGTGTGGCCCCCTCCCCCTCACCTTTCCCTTGTTTCTTGCTGAATGCCTATTAAATAGTTTACTTTACTGAAGTAGAACTGAAATTTCCTGAGCCGTACATATTTACAATGCGCGTGGCTACCCCAGGAGGCCAGCACCAGGGTGGGCACAGCCATCCCGTCTGCCTGGTGGGGTTGGGGGTCGCTTGGGAGCAGCCGGTGGGCTCAAGGAAGACACAGCATGGGGAGAGTCGGGAAGGACGCCTGCACACTTGGAGCAGGAAGCCGGGGCAGAGGCTGAGGGCCTCCCCGGAGGACACAGCTAGACACCAGGGCACTGGCCTCACCGGCTCCCCGGGTCCAGGGGTGTGCAGGACCAGCGCGTGGCTGGCTCTGGGCTCTGCAGCCTCCTGTCTCCTCCAAGCACAAGAGAATCCTGAGTGCATTCAGGGGCCTGTGGCAAGTTACCAAGGTCACCAAGTTACTCATTGTGCAGAAACTGATTTTTTCTTAATCTTATTAGATAATTTTCAATCTGGTTAAATTTGGACTAAATTGAACTTGGCATCAGGAAGACCTAGCCACTTAGTTTCTGCATTGGCTTCTAAAGCCTGAGTTTCAAGTGCGCAGAGCGTGCACTCTGCCTCACCGAGGGGAAGATACACGGCTCCGTGGAGTTTTGTTCGGGCCTCTGAACATGCTGTTTGAGGCCAAATGGAGAAGCCGGTGCGGGAGTGCTGATGGACCAGAAGGGCTGGGGTATGGGGGAGCCAAACTGTGTCCTGGAGCCCTGAGCCCTGCCCGGCTCCCATCCCCATGGGCAGCTGGGGCAGAAGGTGGGGCAGGCTCTCCGGTGCTGTGTGGAGGGCACACCATCTCTCCACACTGCCCCCCCGCGACATACCTGCTTGGGGACAGACCAACAGTCCTCCTGAGGCTCCAGGCCCCTGGTGCAGGGCTCGGGCCTGCAGCCCACCCGTGTCAGAGCAGGGACCCTGACCCTGGACCAGCATCGTGCCTGAGTTCCTGTCCCGTGCACGGACGGAGCGCTGGTTTACAACAGTGCATACTGAGTATGCCCCCCACGATGCAGCCTACAAACACCCGGCCGATGACGACTCAGGCACCTACCACTCAACACACCGTGACCCAGACCTGAGTCCCCACCGTCTCCCATGGCACAGGGACGATGTGTCTCAGAGGCACTGTGTTGTCCTAGCTCGGTACAGAGCACTGACCTCCACCCCACACAGGACATGAATGTCATCCAAGTCACCACACCAAGACCACGAGCCTCACAGACAGAGGCCACAGACACCCCACTGCCACCCAGCACAAGGCGTCACTGGACACAGGAAGCCCATGACACCAGGGGACTGTCCCCTCTAGACGTGGACTGCGAGTCCTGCCCCAGGCTGTCCCCCGGCAGGACACCGCCCCTTTAAGATGAGAACCATGCGCGTGCTCCACACCAGGACACAGATGTGCACGGCCTTCCACGCGATGCCACGCCTCAGCAGCAGAGCCTCCCAGATGCCTACTCCCTGGGAATGAAGACAGTGACTTCCAGAGAAGTGGTATTTTGCTATTTCAAATGTATCGCAGTTACAGACTCCAGTTACATGGTGGAGGTATCCATCTGCATGAAACAGAAACCCTTGCAAATGTATTTCCAAGCCAGCCCTGCAGCTGGCGTGGCCCTCGGTGCCACATGAGGTCCCCGAGTAGCCGTCACGGCGGTGCCTTTGTACAGACCTTGTACTCGCACCCGGACAAGCTGGTGAGCCAGGCTGCGACCCCGTACTCCCAGGCTTACTGGGGGCCACCCCAAGTCCCCACCAAGCTCACGTGGGTGAGGAATCCTCCTGGTGGGATGCCATCGGTCTGGCTTCTGAACCAGGTGTTGGTGGCAGGTCCTGTGTCTGCAGGCTCCACAAGGCATTCCCTAAAACCATCGTGCCTGTGTGCAGGGCTGGCTCTGCGTCCACGTGTGGCCACCGTGGCACTGGGAGGCGGCCCCAGGTCTGCATGGGGCACGGGGAGGCGCACTTCACTCTCCGGGCCCACGCTGTTGCTCAACCACGTTCTGAGCTGCTCCCCAGACCTGGGGATCTTGGAACAGCCTGAGGTCGCTTCTGCCCCCTAATGTGGGACATGTTTGGTATGGGGGGACCCATGTGTACAAATCGTGTGGTGTCAGTGTCCTTGGGACCCCACCCTCCCCCGGGGCACCTGCATGCCCTTGGGGCCTTCCACACACAGGGACCGCTGTGGGTTTTCTCCTGGTCTGCTCTTTGCTCCTGATTACTTACCTTGCAGCCCATGGCTGGGGTCTGCACAACCTGGGCGGGGGGTGAGGGGCGACATGGATGTACCCTGCCTGCGTGTGCCATCTGTGGGGGGTCCTGGGGTGTCAGCCTCTGTCCTCTCTGCTCTGTGTCTGGGACCAGCCTGCAGACCGGAGGGTCTACCAGAACTCATGCCTGCCCTCCAGCAGCCAGGGCTTCTCGGACGGAAGTTCTTCCTGGTGTCCGACCACATCCCTCTGGCGGCATGAGGAGCTGCCACACACTCTCTCCATCCAGCCTCTGCAGCACTCAGGCGGCAGGAGCCTGGCCGTGTGGGGGGTCCCCGGAGGGAACTGGCTCCCTGCTCCAGGGCCCCCAGAGTGGGGAGGTTATAGTAGGTGAGGGCCTCCAGGCTTGTGGGATGGGGGGTGTGCACATGCACACGCAGACAACACACAGATGCGCACACACAACACACATGTGCACACACACACATGCAGACAACACACGCACACAATGCACACACATGTATGCACAACACACATGTGCACACACAGATAACACACACGTATACACACGCACACACAGGGACGACACATGTGCACACATGCACAAAACACACGTGTGCAATGCACACACATCACATGTGTGCACAAACAGAACACACACGTGTGCTCACACATAGACAACACACACGTACACACGCACATGCAGACACACACGTGTACACAATGCACACACATGTGCACGCACAACACACATGTGCACACAAGCAGATAACACAGCGCACATACATATGTGTGCACACACGTAACACACAGATGACACACACGTGTACACATGCACAAAACACACGTGTGCACACGCACACATCACACACAACATACGTGTGCACAAACAACACACACGTGTGTTCACACATAGACAACACATGCGAGGTCTGTGAGGACACATGTACACACACGCAGACAACACACACGTGTCCACACACACACACACACGCCAGGGAAGGAGCTGACTCGCCACGACACCAGAGCCACGGGGTGTGGCTCCGACCTCCAGCCCACACCTGCCGGCAGTGTGTCTGTGTGGTGTGCATGCTGGGGACTGGATGCTCTGAAAACACAGCATGAAGTGGCAATGGGGTCACCACGCTGTCCCAAGTGGACTCTGGAAGCTGAATCGATACCAAAACACACGAGCTTTAATATTTAGCGCTGGATTTCTTTGGTTTGAATGCTGAGGTGTGCTCTGCTCTGCCGGTGGGCCAGGGGCAGGGGGCCCGAGTGTCCGGGTGGAGCAGCCTCTCTGGGTTCCCCGGCCCCACCCCGGGCCCCTGTGCAGAAGCCGGAGCCACGCACCGAGGTGGGCCTGCCCCCATCGAGGACGAGAGACGCACGTGGATGCCATTAACCAGCCTCACAAAGGGCAAACAGTGCAAAATACTGTATTTTGTCTGACGGTTCTGCATCTACAGGTGTTCACAGCACAGCGTCGGGTCTCCGGTTCCTATCGGCTACGGGAGCAGGCGGACAGGCTGCACGGAGACAGAGACTGCCTGGTGGTCACCGTCGGGTTGACCTGTGAGGACACATGGGGTTTGTGGCGGGCACGGGACATTGTCAGGTTTACAAGAATCCCTGGAAGCAAGGCTCCTTGTGCTCAGATACTGAGCGTTGGCTCTGGGACACCGAAAACCTCCCCTCTCCCCCGAGGTGTGCATTAGGAAGGGTCTGCAGCCCCCTCTCCCCCGAGGTGTGCATTAGGAAGGGTCTGCACCCCCCTCCCCGCCGAGGTGAGCATTAGGAAGGGTCTGCCCCCCCTCCCCACCGAGGTGTGCATTAGGAAGGGTCTGCAGCCCCCTCTCCCCCGAGGCGTGCGTTAGGAAGGGTCTGCACCCCTCTATCCCCCGAGG
>NW_022590437.1:0-14117 GCF_004348235.1 Phoca vitulina | reverse complement strand
GTGCTCATAGAGAGCCAGGAATAGTGTTCCCACCAGCCTAACTGGAAAACCTCAAGATTCATGAGGCTTAGGGTAGAATACACAGTAAAGGTCTTACCCCAGTAGCAGGGGATAATTAGCCCCAAATTGAGTAGTGCTCTAGCCTTTCCTAACAAACCAAAAATCAAGGCCCAAAAGCATCAGAATGTTTCTAGTAATTCAGCTGCATCCCAAAACAAAAACCGAGAATATTTATGAGAATACAAAAATATCAAGCAACAGGATAAATTGTATAATTTCTGTCATCAAAGATTACAAGGTATACCAAGAAGCAGAAAAACACAATCCATCAAAACAAATCCAGAACTGGGGCACCTGGGTGGCTCGGTTGTTGGGCATCTGCCTTCGGCTCAGGTCATGGTCTCAGGGTCCTGGGATTGAGCCCCACGTCAGGCTCCCTGCTCAGCGGGGGGCCTGCTTCTCCCTCTCCCACTCCCCCTGCTTGTGTTCCCTCTCTCGCTGTGCCTCTCTCTGTCAAATAAATAAATAAAATCTTTAAAACAAACAAACAAAAAATCCAGAACTGACACAGATGTCAGAATTAGCAGACAAGATGTTAAAAGTTACTATAACTGTATTCTGTATACTTAAAAGCTTTAGCAGAGACATAAATACATATATTTTTAAGAAGATCTAAAATAGAACTCTTAGAGATGAAATACACATGGAAAGAAATCAACAGTAGACTAGATATTACAGAAGAAAATCTACTAAGTTTGAACACATAGTTATGGACACTGTCCAAAATGGGACACAGGAAGAATAATGAAAAAGATAAAGAGCATCAGTGAGCTTTTGGATGACTTCAAATAGCCTAACATATGTGTCAGTGGAGTCCCTGAAAAAAAAAGAGGGGGGGGCAGCAAAAATATTTGAAGAAATAGTAGTTGGAATTTTTCTAAATTTGATGGAAGCTATAAACCCACAGATCCAATATGTTCAGTGAACCCCAAGCACAAGAAACATGAAGAAAAGTAAAGGCACATTGCAATCAGATTGCTCAAAAACAGTGATAAAGAAAAAAATCAGGTAGCCAGAGTAAAAAGAAACATACAGAGGAACAGAGATGAGGATGACAGCCTGTTTCTCTTTTAGAAACAGTGCACGAAAGATGTCCATCCACAGATGAATGGCTAAAGAAGATGTGGTATATATATACAATGGAATATTATGCAGCCATCAAAAGGAATGAGATCTTGCCATTTGCAACGACATGGATGGAACTGGAGGGTATTATGCTGAGCGAAATAAGTCAAACAGAGAAAGACATGTATCATATGACCTCACTGATATGAGGAATTCTTAATCTCAGGAAACAAACTGAGGGTTGCTGGAGTGGGGGGTGGGATGGGAGGGATGGGGTGACTGGGTGATGGACACTGGGGAGGGTATGTGTTCTGGTAAGCGCTGTGAATTGTGCAAGACTGTTGAATCTCAGATCTGTACCTCTGAAACAAATAATGCAATATATGTTAAGAAAGAAAAAAAGAAGAAGAAGAATGTAGCAGGAGGGGAAGAATGAAGGGGGGGAAATCAGAGAGGGAGAAGAACCATGAGAGACAATGGACTCTGAAAAACAAACTGAGGGTTCTAGAGGGGAGGGGGTTGGGAGGATGGGTTAGCCTGGTGATGGGTATTGAGGAGGGCACGTTCTGCATGGAGCACTGGGTGTTATGCACAAACAATGAATCATGGAACACTATATCTAAAACTAATGATGTATGGGGATTAACATAACAATAAAAAAATTAAAAAAAAAAAAAAAAGACTCTCCCCATCCAGATTTCTAGGAGACCTCCAGTTATATCAACTAAATATTGCTACATTAACCAATCACCCTGAAACTTACTTAAAACAAGAGCTACTTGAATGGCTCACGATTCTGCAGGTCAGCCGTTTAGGCTGGAAGCTGCTGGCCGTTCTTTTACTGGTCTTGACTGGGCTATCTCATGCATCCTTGGTCAGTTGCAGGTCAGGTGGGTGGCTGTCTCACATACCTAGGGTCTTGGCGGGGCCACTTCTGCCCTGTATGACCTCTCATTCTCCAGCAGGTGAGGCCGGGCTTGTTCTCATAGACAGAGGTCCAAGACAGAGGTTCATTGTTGAGGTTCCTTATAGTTGTTGGTGATTTTTTCCAAAGAGTTTGGATATACCAAACCTGGTGCTTTACCCCAGGCTGAGATCCATCCTGAACACTCCAGCGTGCACCACTTGGGGTTGGCCATGGTGTCCATTCTGGCTGCTCAGTCCCGTGTCATACCGATTCTTTTTTTTTTTTTTTTTAAAGGTTTTATTTATTTATTTGACAGAGAGAGACACAGTGAGAGCAGGATCACAAGCAGGGGGAGAGGGAGAGGGAGAAACAGACTTCCCGCTGAGCAGGGAGCCCTATGCGGGGCTCGATCCCAGGACCCTGGGATCATGACCTGAGCTGAAGGCAGACACTTAACGACTCAGCCACCCAGGCGCCCCGTGTCATACCGATTCTTAAGTATTTTCAATGTCTCTTCTGTTTGACCCTCTCTGATTGGAGGACCCCCAATATGCATGGAAGTTTGCAACCTTTCCAGGTTCTGATATACAGTTAGAGAAGGAGAATGTAACTCTTAAATGAGTTAATCTTCAACAACAGAGGGTGTAATGATGGTTGCTGAGACCCTTATTTCTTTTTCTTTTCTTTCTTTTTTTTTTTTTTTAAGATTTATTTATTTGAGAGAGTACATGAGGAGGAGGGGCAGAAGGAGAGAGAATCTCAAGCTGACTCTGCAATGAGCATGGAGCCCAATGTGGGGCTTGATCCCATGACCCTGAGATCATGACCTAAACTGAAACCAAGAGTCAGACGCTTAACCAACTGTGCTACTCAGGCACCCCTGGGACCCTGTTTCTTATTTTTAGATTAAAATTTTGTTTCCTTTTTGATTTAAAGGAGAAAAATGAGAGGTACCTGGGTGGCTCAGTCGGTTAAGCGTCTGCCTTTGGCTCGGGTTGTGATCTCAGGGTCCTGGGATTGAGTCCCGCATCGGGCTCCCTGCTCAGAGGGGAGCCTGCTTCTCCCTCTGCCTGCCGCTCCCCCTCCCTGTGTCAAATAAATAAATAAATAAAATTTTAAAAACAAAAAAAGGAGGCAAATGAGAATAGGAAGATTTAAATATTTTTAAACAGCACTAATTCTGGTTAATTTATTTGTTTATTTTAAAGACAGAAAAAAACTATGAGCACACAGGGATAATAATGGCATAGTGTTGAAGTTACATGTCATTTTGGGGACTGACCGATAGGGGATTGAATAGTGAGCCTTAAACTCTTAGAAAAAGCCAACACTTTTGTCCTTTGAATCCCGATGTTCTCTCTCCTTATTGGCAGAAAACCCGAAATAATTTATCATCAGGAAGCCCAAATGCCAATTTTTAAAAGTGCTTTGGTAGCCTTCTGGTTTGAGGTTGTGCATTAGCCTTGTAAGCCAAATATTATTTTCTTTCTAGTGCATTTTGAACTGAATGTCAGTTACTGCTTGTGGTATATGATATTACTTGGGTGTCTGATTCTTCCACTCATTAGCAGAGTCAAATGGTAGATGCAGTACCTTCAGTGGATATAGGCAGCTTTTCATCTACTGTAAACTCATAAGGCAAAGTGGCTGCCTAGGCAGCTGTTGACCGCAGACGTGTTGATTTGTGTTAGACCTTTGACCTATAGGTGCAAAAAGTAACATCACCGGGCAGGAGGCCATCATTCCTTTGTCACCTGGGACACTGAGCTGATGTGTATGCTCTTCTGCAATACGGGAGTGCATCAGCCCATCCAAGGACTGCTGACAGCTTCCTCATCCTCAGCCTCTTACTGTGAGAGAGGCTGGGTTGAGCAAGGCAGTTTGCTTTGGAAAGCATCACTGTGGCCCATCAGAAAGAACAGGAATCAAATCTGTTAATAGTATGAATTTTCCTTTGGCTTCAGTTGATTTCAGTGGCTCTTAACTTTAAAAGAGTGCTTGCCCCCAGCCCCCGATGATTCTTGCTGGGTTTAGAGGGGCCTGGAAATCTCTGTGTGTCATAGCTGTAGAGGTGATTCTGACGTGTCCTAAGGGTCAAGACCCTGCAGATTAGGTCTATGTTTCGAGGAAGAAAAGTCTGCCCATCCTTTAAGCAGGGTTCATCGTCAGCATCCTTTTACCTTCTTCTTTGCCACTGCAGTATGCTGAAGACCTTCATGTGGCCTTCGTGCGGGGTCACATCAGCGTCAAAATCAAAAAACCAGGCCCTCCCTCTGTTCTGTTTTCAAAGTGTTCGTAGAGGAAGAACCACCCCCCTGCCCCGCCCTGCAGGTGCCAGGCAGCAGTGATTGCAGGAGGCAGGAGTTGGGGTTCCAGAAGGAATCCAGGCTCACAAAGCTTCTATACAGGAAAATGAAACAGTGCCTAAGTAATGACCATGAGCACAGCGGCACTTGTAGAGGCCATGGGAGGGAGAGAAACTTCAGGAGACGTTGGGTCCCTGAAGGATGGATGGGCTCTGATGGGGCACATTTAAGGAGAGAGCACATCCTAGCCCCCGGGGCTCTGTTTGCAGAGGTCTGAAACATCATGGGCGACCTGGCCCCTGTTCCTCCCCCCATCAACTTCTGGCCACAGGGACAGAGCCCGGTGCTCTGGACCCTTGCTACCCAGTGACTAGGCCTAAAGTTCCCTCTGCTCACCATGCTCTGCCCTTCCTCAGGCTCCTCGTGTGGCTGCCCCTCTCTCGTTTAGGCCTCGGCACAAATGTCACCCCTCACCAAAGGCCTCTGACATCTCACTGATGATTCTTTTTCCATCAGTGGCTCTAAGAGATGGCAGCCTCCACACGTGGTCCCCAGCCGGTGGACAGTTTCCCATGCCCACATCACAGGCAGGACAGACTTTCCTGACTCCCCGCCTCAGCCGGGAAGCTCAGCGCTGGTTTGGCAAGTCTGGGGCCTGTGGCCTCTGGCATGCAGCAGGCTGGTGCTACAGCCTGTCCCTGTGATGGCTGTCCTGGTCAAGGGCCCCAGAGGCTGGGCCACCTGGGTGGCTTAGTTAAGCGTCTGCCTTCGGCTCAGGTCATGATCCCAGGGTGCTGGGATCCGAGCCCCGCATTGGGGTTCCCTGATCAGCGGGAGCCTGCTTCTCCCTCTCCTCCCAGCTTGTGCTCTCTCGCTATCTCTGTCTCTGTCTCTCTCTCTCTCAAATAAATAAATAAAATCTTAAAAAAAAAAAAAAAAGATCCCCAGAGGCTTTGGCTTCCTTCCCTGCCGTCCACTACTCTCTGGGGGTCCCTTTCTTTCAGACTGAGTTAAGTGTTTCCTTGTCATTTGGATTGCGTGCTGTCCAGCATTTCAGTGTGTTTGGAGGAAAGTGGGCGGTGGGGGGGGGGGGGCTTCTTACATCACTGTCACTGTTCATAATGTCCTGAAGTCACATCATCATTATAAAACGAATCTGATCACTTCCTGTCCTATAAAAACTCTCGTGATTTCTTCCACTGACAGAATAAAGTACAGCTCAGTAGCATGACCCAGAAAGCCCATTACAGCTGGCCCAGTACACTCTCTCCACCTGCCTCTCAGCATCCTCCACGGCAAACCACCAGTGACACCGACCCCACTCCCACACCAGGGTCCTGGACTCACCACGCTCTTCACACCTTCAGGACCTCCTCCTTACATGAGCTGCTTTCTTGGACTGTGGTAGGCCATTGGTGGCAGTCCCAGACATCACACCAAGACAGCCCCTCCAAAGGTCTTCCAGGTCCTGCCCAGGTCTCGGAGAAGGAAGCCTTCTCAAGAAGCTCCCAGCAGACGTCCCCTAAAGTCCCCTTGACCAGCTTTGGGTCAATGCCTTGGCTGGGATTCTGTTCACCAGGATTGGCTTAGACTAGTTGGAAATGACCTCTGGGGTTTGGTGGGCTCAGCTTCCCTGAGGCAAACCATGTTGGAAAAGTGCATAGCCGAACAAAATTAGGATTTGGTTAAGAAGCAAAAAAGTGGAAGATGGAATTTCTATGGCCACAGAGATGTCCACTACATGCTGTATTTCATTTTTTTGTTTATTTGTGAAATTACTTTTAGTTTTCCCATAAAACTATATACAAAGGATAAGTAGAAGTAAACTGAATTTTAGGATAATTCTCTTCCTCTTTGAAGAAATCACTGTGTTCCCTTTGGGTCTGCTCACACCCACCTTAGACTCAAAAAGATCTAGAAGCCACTCTGAAGACATTTAACCCAGTCACCCTGTATTTACACATAGGCTCATGGGATCAAGATCCAAAAGAAGTTTCAACTCTAGTTTAAGAAAACCGGCTATGTAGACCCTGTCTTCAAATGTGCAGCTCTGGCCAATAATAAGATTCACTGGACTAAATGTCATGAGCAAACATGATAACATGATATCAACCTCAGTGCAGTACTTCCCAGAATGACTCTAGTTCTTATATTTGGACTCTGGCAAATGTTGTCATCCTAGGCAGGTTTGAGGCTCTTAATTGTGGGGGTTTGGTTGAGAGAAGAATGCTGCTTCCACAGACCCAAATCTCTAGCCAGACAGCATTTGAAGAGGCCTCAAACCCCCAGAGAGTTTCAGTGTCTCCGGGGTGAAAGGAAAAGCTAAAATGTGTCCTCCGTCAGTCACAGCTCCGTGTCCTCTCCTTTGCAGAGCGAAATTACACAACCAGATTTCACCCCACAAGGCCCCCATTTGATCTTCTTTTGTTTCTGAATTTTGGACCAGGAAAAATCAATATAAAGATAAGCATCATATTCCACTCACAGCCGAAACCCATATCCCAGGGGCAGAAAGAGGAAGCTGCCTTGTTTTTCTCTTCACATCATTTCAGTTCTTGAGCCAGCAGGAAACTGTATCCCACTCAGCTGCTCAGTCCTATTTTCCTTCCTTCCACCAAGTTAAAGAGGAACAACTTTCTTTCCTCCTGTTTGTTAGAAAAACCAAGTCCCTGGCCCTTTGCTTAGCCTTCCTCAACCCCAGCCGCGCCTGCTCGGTGGCCTTCCTCATCTCTGCTCTTGTGCACCCGCCTTCTTGCCCCCACATTCAGCCCCCACCCTGACCTTGCCAGTCACCATGGAGATTTTGACCAGGTTCTGCCAAGAGCACTTAGAGTCCCACCAGGCCCTTTGATGCGCAGGGAGCTCCAGCAAGTTGCTCTCAGGCCTCCTGCACAGCCTCTGCAGTCTTCAGTGAGTGGTTCACACAAAGAGCGGTTACGAGATGGATTTGCAGTGTCCTGGCACTGAGAAAGACACGGACTGGGCCTCTGGGCCCAGCAGTCATGCGGGCCTGGAGAAGCACAGTTGGGGGAGACCATGAGGAGCAGGTTGACCTCTGCCTCTGGGATAACCATCACTCGCAGCAGGAAGGTCTTGAAGAGGGACTGAAGGCAAGAGGCAGGGAGGGATGGAGTGGAGAGAGAAGGCCCTGGGTGTGAGAAGGCCTGAGCATGGAAGAGAAAGAAGGCACGCTACAGATTTGGTGGGAAGTTTTGCCTCAAATCTGTACTCCTGTGCTACTTCTGAGCATACTCTTGGAGCCATCTTTGTTTCCCTGGCCCCAGCCTGCGTTCCTCCTTAGGCCAGGCTGTGGTGGTGGCCTGAGGTGTTGCCTGGGCCCTGGAGAAGATTCTCTACCTGCCTCTACCATGAGCCCTGCCTCCTCCTCCTAAAGGTCTGGACAGGCCTCAGGACTGCCCCCAGGTGGACCCTCTGCCAGTTATCACAGCCTCAGCCTTTCAGCTGCCCTCACTCCCCGGTCTGCTTTCCCCCATGGCTTCTGGCAGCTTCGGAGCCTCTGAGCCTTAGGTTGGGCAGATCCAAAAATGCAACCTCAGGTGACCACCAGAACAACTTTGCGTCAAATCCAGGCTCTGGAACTCAACTCTTTGGCTCAAGAAGGCGGCCTCTCTGAGCCTCACTCACCCCCTCAGAAAACAGAGATGAAAATAATGCCTGCCTCAGAGGCTTATGACAAGGATTCAAGAGGCTAATATATGAAAGAGCTTCATAAGCCGTCATGCACCAATCTGTTGTCTCTTTAAAGGAAATTGTTATATATCGATGTCTGAAGATGCGGAGCCTCTCCTTTGGCATGGCACAGTGACATGCCCAGCAGAACAAGGTCCCAGGAAAGATCTTCTTTCCCTAGACATTGACAAAATGAGTGCAGCTCTCAGGCCATCTCAGGTTCAAATTTCAATCAATAAAGAGAATATAGAGGGAACGATCTCTTCTCCAGCCTCCAAATTCTCCTCTCTGGAGACAGCCGGTGCTATCACTTTCCGGATATCCATCCATACGTGCTTTATGCATAGACAAGAAAGGGCTGGATATCCACTCCCCTCCCCCTTTACACAAACAGCGGCTTTCTCCACAGACCCCTTTCCCACTTCCTCCTCACTTGCTTCGTCTTTGCCAATCAGTAGGTGGAAATGATATTGTGCTGTGGTTGTAATTTCTATTTAACTTACTGTAAGTGGGATTAAGTGCAATTTGCTGTCCAAAACCATGTGAATTTCTTGTGAGGTGTACTTTCATGTTTTGCCCTTTAGGTTTTTTTTTTTTTTCAGTTGATCTTATATTTCTTGATTTGTAGCTCTTTACCAGGGAAATGAGCCCTCTGTGATCCATGTCCCAACTGTTTTCCCAGTTTATGGCTTACCTCTTGATTCCGTTCATATTGGTTTCCACACAGACTGTGATTTTATGTAGTCACATTTGTGTCCTATACCATGGAACAAAGAACGAAGACAAGGAGCTCTTGAGCTCTGAGGGCTGCCCCTCAGTGAGTCTGTCTTGAGCCTTTATTCTTTTTCTGTCACCTGCTGTTATGCTTTGACCTCCTCACTCAGCCAAGGGAAGGGTACAAGGGCTGGAGCTTTGACAGGAATGGTCTAGACAGCAAGGGACCATCCAGAATGTTGAGTCTTAGGGCAAATGGAAAACACAGCTGAGATCTGAAGTGAAGGGCCTGCCCTGGAGAGCAGGCTCAAAGGTCCAGGTGACCAGAACAGGAATGCTCAGAGCTCTGGGAAAGGAGTCTTTGTTAAGTTGGGGTTGGGTTGAGGGTGCCAAGCCTGTTCCGCACTTCCTGTCATCTGACAAGTACAGGAGAATGAGAGCATTAACCTAGTCAGTGAGTTGGAACCTGCACAGTTTGAGTTCAGCCACTGGGCAGGTGTCTGCCATTCAGAGACACACCTTCTCTAGCTCATTTTCTCCCCTGAGACAATAAGCCGGGCCCCTGTGGATCAACGGTCATCTCATCTGGCACATATTCTGTCATGTGGAATCCTAGAACTGGGCTGGGAAAGGGGCTGGTTCTCGGTCCTTTCTGCACTGATGTCCCTTCCTTAATACACTATAGCAAAGCCCATGCACAGCGAGGACAGCTCACTAGCCCGTGTTCTGCATGTGGGGCCGATGGCAGCAGCAGCTGGGTCAGTCTTGGTTAGAGGGCCCGGAAGAGCCACACATTTCTTGGACACATGGCATCACCCTAGACCCTGCAGATGGTAGGAAAGGTTCTGAGCAAGTTCACCAGCAGCTGGGTTGTCCTCTCATGAGTGTTCAAACATCTGATGGATGCACCAGCTTGTCTGGACTAGTAACTGAAAGGTTTGCTCTGAATGCCATTACTGATTTTTCCCCACCCTTTATCATCTCTCCACCCTTTGGCCATTCTCTTAAAGTCGGATTCTCATCTTTCTTTGAAAAGAATATTTCTCAAAAGAAATGTTTTCTCCCTCTGCTAGACACTCCTGGAGCAAGAGTGGATGAACAAGAGGCTTTGATCTTGTAGGCATTCTTTTTAAGTTTGATCTTTTGATCTGATGTTTTGTTTCTATGTACTTAATGGTTTGCTTCAAAATCACCTAAATATCAGGTCAAATAAGACAAATACTTTCAAAAGCAAAACCCATACCAGTGCTTTATTGTAACCCCTAACAAAGTGCTGTTAAATTGTCCTTTGCAACCAGCAAATTGTTTCTAACCAGGCAGGAGGTAAAAAGGAGAACTTCCCAGGTCTCCTCTGTAACAGGGGATCACCAACCTCATGATCCCCAAAGCCCAGATAGCAAATCACATATCAGTAGTTCTGCTTTGTCTCATCACTGTCCTACGATTCTTGATAGGAAGTAATAGACGAGTTGCATCTTCCGGGGCATTCCCTAAGCACTGCAGGCCTTATGTGATCACCCACGTCTTTTTCATGAGGGCTGTGGGATAACTTGGCTCGCTCTACTTTGGTCCCACTGGACTGTGAGCCTCTGAGCCCATGTGGTGGGCAGTGCAGGCACAGACGCCTCGGGTGTCCTCACACACCACGTCAGTGGACCAGGTACCGCCTCGGGTGTTCTCACACACCACGTCAGTGGACCAGGTACCGCCTCGGGTGTCCTCACACACCACGTCAGTGGACCAAGTACCGCATCCCGATTGCCAGAGTTGGGAAGCTATGATGGCGCCATCTTTTCCCTTCACCTTTTACCTTCCCCGCCACCATGCAGACAGAAGTCCTAGGCACATGAGGCCATGAGATACAGGACACAGAGGAACTCCAACAGATCGGAGCACAGCTCCTTGGGACGTAATAGACTGCACTGCCTGTTGAGGTTTCAGACACCTACATGAACTACCACGAATTGAGCCCAGTGGAATTTGGTTATAGTCGTGTATTCTAGGCCAAGGCCTATAATTAGTTTGGCTATATCTGTGCCCAAATATTCTTACAAATAAGAATTTGAGATTCTGTGGTTACCACCCATCTTTAAGCCCATGAGTCAGCATCTAGGCCTTTTATTTTTCTTAATGCAATTTATGCCTTCTGAGGAAAAATGCCATCACTGTGACTGAATATCAATGTATTGTTGGCTGTCCATGTGGCTGTCCAATCTAAAAATATACTGCAAACTAATGCATGTGCCCAAAAAAGGAAAAGTGAGAAACATCCCAGGTATCCAATGATAGAGAAATGGTTAGATAAATTTTGAACGTGAAAGCATTCCAGATTAATACACGAGGACTTCTGCTTCAGGACAGGATGGAGTAAGAGGGCACAGATTTACTGCCCAGCCTGAAACAGAACAAAACAAACAGAAAAAAAAATGTGTGTGTGTGTGTATGTGTGTGTGTATATAAAACAAGGGCTTTTTAAGACACTGGCCATAAAAGATAAAGATAGTGGTCCCTGAGAGACAGTTCACAGGGAGATGACTCCTATCATTTCCCCAGCTCAAGTTTGCAGGCCACAGTATGTGGAGGAGGAACCAAGCTGGAGCCAAGATCTCCTGAGTTGAGGACCAGAGCTGAGAATCCAGGGAGATCAGGGCAGCTAGAGTTCATAGGACACAGCATCAGAGTGGAGAGGTCTGCATACAGAGGAACCTCAGAGACCCACAGCTGGTCCCCCTTGAATATTCCACAGAGTACTGATCAATGCCTGTGTGTGAGGCCAGCGAAAGATTTATCCAAAGGGGTTAAAGGGAACAGAGCCCAGTGCTCATAGAGAGCCAGGAATAGTGTTCCCACCAGCCTAACTGGAAAACCTCAAGATTCATGAGGCTTAGGGTAGAATACACAGTAAAGGTCTTACCCCAGTAGCAGGGGATAATTAGCCCCAAATTGAGTAGTGCTCTAGCCTTTCCTAACAAACCAAAAATCAAGGCCCAAAAGCATCAGAATGTTTCTAGTAATTCAGCTGCATCCCAAAACAAAAACCGAGAATATTTATGAGAATACAAAAATATCAAGCAACAGGATAAATTGTATAATTTCTGTCATCAAAGATTACAAGGTATACCAAGAAGCAGAAAAACACAATCCATCAAAACAAATCCAGAACTGGGGCACCTGGGTGGCTCGGTTGTTGGGCATCTGCCTTCGGCTCAGGTCATGGTCTCAGGGTCCTGGGATTGAGCCCCACGTCAGGCTCCCTGCTCAGCGGGGGGCCTGCTTCTCCCTCTCCCACTCCCCCTGCTTGTGTTCCCTCTCTCGCTGTGCCTCTCTCTGTCAAATAAATAAATAAAATCTTTAAAACAAACAAACAAAAAATCCAGAACTGACACAGATGTCAGAATTAGCAGACAAGATGTTAAAAGTTACTATAACTGTATTCTGTATACTTAAAAGCTTTAGCAGAGACATAAATACATATATTTTTAAGAAGATCTAAAATAGAACTCTTAGAGATGAAATACACATGGAAAGAAATCAACAGTAGACTAGATATTACAGAAGAAAATCTACTAAGTTTGAACACATAGTTATGGACACTGTCCAAAATGGGACACAGGAAGAATAATGAAAAAGATAAAGAGCATCAGTGAGCTTTTGGATGACTTCAAATAGCCTAACATATGTGTCAGTGGAGTCCCTGAAAAAAAAAGAGGGGGGGGCAGCAAAAATATTTGAAGAAATAGTAGTTGGAATTTTTCTAAATTTGATGGAAGCTATAAACCCACAGATCCAATATGTTCAGTGAACCCCAAGCACAAGAAACATGAAGAAAAGTAAAGGCACATTGCAATCAGATTGCTCAAAAACAGTGATAAAGAAAAAAATCAGGTAGCCAGAGTAAAAAGAAACATACAGAGGAACAGAGATGAGGATGACAGCCTGTTTCTCTTTTAGAAACAGTGCACGAAAGATGTCCATCCACAGATGAATGGCTAAAGAAGATGTGGTATATATATACAATGGAATATTATGCAGCCATCAAAAGGAATGAGATCTTGCCATTTGCAACGACATGGATGGAACTGGAGGGTATTATGCTGAGCGAAATAAGTCAAACAGAGAAAGACATGTATCATATGACCTCACTGATATGAGGAATTCTTAATCTCAGGAAACAAACTGAGGGTTGCTGGAGTGGGGGGTGGGATGGGAGGGATGGGGTGACTGGGTGATGGACACTGGGGAGGGTATGTGTTCTGGTAAGCGCTGTGAATTGTGCAAGACTGTTGAATCTCAGATCTGTACCTCTGAAACAAATAATGCAATATATGTTAAGAAAGAAAAAAAGAAGAAGAAGAATGTAGCAGGAGGGGAAGAATGAAGGGGGGGAAATCAGAGAGGGAGAAGAACCATGAGAGACAATGGACTCTGAAAAACAAACTGAGGGTTCTAGAGGGGAGGGGGTTGGGAGGATGGGTTAGCCTGGTGATGGGTATTGAGGAGGGCACGTTCTGCATGGAGCACTGGGTGTTATGCACAAACAATGAATCATGGAACACTATATCTAAAACTAATGATGTATGGGGATTAACATAACAATAAAAAAATTAAAAAAAAAAAAAAAAGACTCTCCCCATCCAGATTTCTAGGAGACCTCCAGTTATATCAACTAAATAT
The DNA here is from genome assembly GCF_004348235.1 of Phoca vitulina. Classification (NCBI taxonomy): domain Eukaryota; kingdom Metazoa; phylum Chordata; class Mammalia; order Carnivora; family Phocidae; genus Phoca; species Phoca vitulina. The sequence goes on along the minus strand of NW_022590437.1, from coordinate 701 downwards.
TGCTACATTAACCAATCACCCTGAAACTTACTTAAAACAAGAGCTACTTGAATGGCTCACGATTCTGCAGGTCAGCCGTTTAGGCTGGAAGCTGCTGGCCGTTCTTTTACTGGTCTTGACTGGGCTATCTCATGCATCCTTGGTCAGTTGCAGGTCAGGTGGGTGGCTGTCTCACATACCTAGGGTCTTGGCGGGGCCACTTCTGCCCTGTATGACCTCTCATTCTCCAGCAGGTGAGGCCGGGCTTGTTCTCATAGACAGAGGTCCAAGACAGAGGTTCATTGTTGAGGTTCCTTATAGTTGTTGGTGATTTTTTCCAAAGAGTTTGGATATACCAAACCTGGTGCTTTACCCCAGGCTGAGATCCATCCTGAACACTCCAGCGTGCACCACTTGGGGTTGGCCATGGTGTCCATTCTGGCTGCTCAGTCCCGTGTCATACCGATTCTTTTTTTTTTTTTTTTTAAAGGTTTTATTTATTTATTTGACAGAGAGAGACACAGTGAGAGCAGGATCACAAGCAGGGGGAGAGGGAGAGGGAGAAACAGACTTCCCGCTGAGCAGGGAGCCCTATGCGGGGCTCGATCCCAGGACCCTGGGATCATGACCTGAGCTGAAGGCAGACACTTAACGACTCAGCCACCCAGGCGCCCCGTGTCATACCGATTCTTAAGTATTTTCAATGTCTCTTCTGTTTGACC